>NC_029517.1:134799376-134804531 GCF_001577835.2 Coturnix japonica | reverse complement strand
CCCCACTGGTGACCCCCCACTGCTCCTACTGCTGCCATCCCCTGCCCCCCTTGTGCTCCGTTTACCACTTGGCCCCATTGGGAATGATACCCCCCCATTGTGCCATATAGAGGGGAGGGGGGAGCAGTGTGGCACCACCGGGACACCGGGATGGCACCATAAGGGCACCGGGATGGCACCGGGATGGCACCATAAAGGGCATTGTGATGGAACCATGGGGACACCGGGATGGCACCAAGATGGCACTGGGATGGCACCGGGATGGCACCATGGGATGGCATCATGGGATGGCATCATGGCAGCACCAGGATGGCACCAGGATGGCACCATGGGGACATGGGGATGGCACCAAGATGGGACCATGGGAACATCGGGATAGGACCATGGGGACACTGGGATGGCACCAGGATGGCACCACCGGGACACCGGGATGGAACCAGAAGGGCACCAAGATGGCACCAAGATTGCACCACAGTGACACCAAGATGGAACCAGGGTGGTACCATGGGGACACCGGGATGGCACAAGGATAACACCATAAGGGCACTGGGATGGCACCAAGATGGCACCATGGGGGCACTGGGATGGCACCAGGATGGCACCATGGGGGCACTGGGATGGAACAAGGATGGCACCATGGGGACACCATGATGGCACCATGGGGGCATCGGGATGGCACCAAGATGGCACCATGGGGACACCAAGATGGCACTGAGATGGCACCACCGGAACACCGGGATGGCACCATGACAGCTTAGGGGCACCAAGATGTCACCATGGGGGCACCGGGATGGCACCATAAGGGCACTGGGATGGCACCATGGGGGCACCGGGATGGCACCAAGATGGCACCATGGGGGCACCAGGATGGCACCATAAGGGCACTGGGATGGCACCATGGGGAGACCGGGATGGCACCGGGATGGCACCATGACAGCACTGTGATGGCACCATGGGGACACTGGGATGGAACCAAGACAATCCTGGTCCGTCTCCTCCCCTCCTCCTCGCAGTCCATTCCCACACATCCCATCCTGTCCCGCTCCGCTCGGTCCGGTTCGGTTCCAGCGCCGCCGAGCAGCACCCGGGAGGGGCAGCAGGATGGAGCGGGACCGGGATGTGACGGGCGGCCATGCCACGTGTGGGGCACAGAGCAGACACCGACGGACGGGGCGATGCGGGGCGGTGTGTTGGTGTGCGGGGCTGTGAGGTGATGCGAGGTGATGATGTGTGGGGCGATGCGGGGCTGTGGGGTGTGGGACAGGGCAGATTGATTGAGGTGTGGGGCGGTGTGCTGATGTGCGGGGCTGTGTGTTGATGTGTGGGGCTGTGTGTTGATGTGTGGGGCTGTGTGCTGATGTGTGGGGCTGTGTGTTGATGTGTGGGGCTG
Organism: Coturnix japonica; assembly: GCF_001577835.2. NCBI lineage: Eukaryota > Metazoa > Chordata > Aves > Galliformes > Phasianidae > Coturnix > Coturnix japonica. The sequence goes on along the minus strand of NC_029517.1, from coordinate 134,803,141 downwards.
TGTGCTGATGTGTGGGGCTGTGTGTTGATGTGTGGGGCTGTGAGGTGATGTCAGGTGATGTGTGGGGCTGTGTGGGGCTGTGTGTTGATGTGTGGGGCGGTGTGGGGCTGTGCGGGGCTCTGTGTTGATGTGTGGGGCAGTGTGTTGATGTGTGGGGTGGTGTGGGGCTGTGCGGGGCTGTGTGTTGATGTGTGGGGCTGTGAGGTGATGGGTGGGGCTGTGGGGTGATGTGAGGTGATGTGTGGGGCGGTGAGGTGATGCTGTGCCTTCATGGGGCTGTGAGGTGATGTGAGGTGATGTGTGGGGCTGTGAGGTGATGTGAGGTGATGTGTGGGGCTGTGAGGTGATGTGTGGGGCTGTGCGGGGCTGTGAGGTGTGGGGCTGTGCGGTGCGGGACGGAGCAGACGGACCGCAGTGCGGGGCTGTGCAGTGCAGTGCATTGCGATGCGGTGCAGTGCAGAGCGGTGTGGTGCCATGTGCTGTGCAGTGCAGTGCATTGAGCTGTGCAGTACTAAGCACTGAGCAGTGCAGTGCATTGCGATGCAGTGCAGTGTGGTGAGGTGCTGTGCATTGCGGTGCAGTGCATTGTGATTTGGTGCGGTGCACTGCAATGTGGTGCAGTGTGGTGCGGTGCGGTGCATTGCGATGCGTTGCAGTGCATTGCAATGCAGTGTAGTGTGGTGCGGTGCATGGCGCTGTGCAGTGCAGTGCACAATGGTGCAGTGCCATGCAGTGCTCTGCAGTGCAGAGCATTGCAGCGTCGTGCTGTGCATTGCATTGCATTGCATTGCATTACATTGCCTTGCCTTGCATTGCGTTGCGTTGCATTGCGGTGTGTTCCGACGCCGTGTCTCTCCCCTTAGACGTCATTCCTGGGCTGGATATCGGCCGCACGGTGCCCGAGGAGCCCAAAGGGGGTGGATAAGGTAAAATGGGGGGGGGGGTATTCAGGGTCTCTGGGGGGGGTTTGGGGCCGTGCGGGGCGTCGCGGTGCTGCTGGCCGCTCTGGGGGCGGCTCATCACATCATCATCCATCGTTGGGGGGCAGCGCAACCAGTGGGGAAGGGGGGAAAAAAGAGGGGAGGGGTCCCGGCCCAGAGTCACCCCCTGGCCCCGAAACGCCGCCATCTCCCAATGTAGCATCCAGACACACGGCCATCCGGCCATCCGTCCGTCCAACCATCCAAACGTCCGTCTGTCCGTCCGCCCATCCACGTGTCCATCTCTCGCTCCGGCCATCCACACTGTCTGTCCGTCCGTCCGTCCATCCGCTCTTCTCTCCTCACTCCGTTCAGCTTCAGCTCAGCTTGGCCCGGCTTGGTTCGGTTCGGCTCGACCCAGCTCGGCTCTGCTTGGCTCGGCCCAGCCCGGCCTGGCTTGGCTCAGCTCGACCCGGCTCGGCCTGGCCCTGCTTGGCTCAGTTCAGCTTGGCTTGACCCAGCTCAGCTCGGTTCAGTTCGGCCCGGCCCGGCTCGGCTCGGCTCAGCCCAGCTCGGCTCGGCTCGGCTCAGCTCAGCTCGGCTCAGCTCAGCTCAGCTCAGCTCAGCTCGGCTCAGCTCGACCCGACCTGGCTCGGGTCAGTTCAGCTCAGCTCGGCTCAGACTGGCCCGGCCCGGCCCGGCTCGGCTCGGTTCGGCTCGGCTCCGCTTGACCTGGCTCAGCTCGGCCCGGCTCTGCCCGGCCCAGCTCGGCTCAGCTCGGCTCGGTTTGCCCTGGCTCTGCCTGGCCCAGCTCGACCCGGCCCAGCTCTGCCTGGCCCGGCTCAGCTCAGCTCGACCCGACCCAGCTTGTCCTGGCCCAGCTCAGCTCAGCTTGGCTCGGTCCGGCCCGGCTCAGTTTGGCCCGGCTGTTGTTTGTGTGGGGCTGTACAGGCCCTTATGGGTTGGTCCAGAACCGGGACCGGTTTGTACGGCGCGAGTTGCAGCAGTAAAAACATCCTCCAAAGCGACCGGCAGCAACGCGTCTCCTTTAATAGGGGGGGATGTGGGGAGTCATATGGGGCGGATGTGGGGCAGGATGGGGGGGGGTGGGCTATGGGGGCGGGAATGTGGGGCAATATGGGGGGGTGGGATATGGGGTGGGATGTGGGGCAGGGGGAATGGGGCGCTGAGGGGGGATGTGGGGCTCGGTGGAGCAGAGCCCACATGTGATGCTATGGAGTGTGGGGCAGGGCACATATTTGATGTCATGGGATGTGGGGCAGGGCCCCCATGTGATGCAATGGGGTGTGGGGCAGGGCCCCATGTGCTGCTATGGGGTGTGGGGCAGGGTGGGGTGGGGTAGGGCCCATATGGGGCATTATGGGGTGTGGGGCAGGGCCCACATGTGCTGCTATGGGGTGGGTGCTGTTATGGGATGGGTGCTGCTGTGGGGTGCTCACTGTGCTCCATATGAGCCCCATTTTGTCCCATATGGATGCTATTTCACCCCATATGGGCCCCATAGTGCTCCTTATGGGCCCCATAGTGCTCCTTATGGGCCCCACTGCACCACATGTGGGCCCCATTTTGCTCCACGTAGGCCCCACTGCACCTGCAGCTGCAGCCGTTGCTGTTGCAGCGTTGCAGCAATGGGGCTGCTGTGGGGAGCTGCAGCCATGCAGCGCTGGGATGGCAGATGGGCCAGGACCCACAGCACAGTGTGGGGCTGCTCCAATGCAGCTCTGAGTGATGCAGAGCAGCCCCAATGCAACACTAATGCAGCCCCACTGCAGCCCCACTGTGGCCTCACTGCAGCCCCACTGCGGCCTCAATGCGACCCCACTGCAGCCCCAATGCGGCCTCAGTGCAGCCCCACTGCAGTCTCAATGCGGCCCCACTGTGGCCCCAATGCAGCCTCAATGCAGCCCCACTGTGGCCTAAATGCGACCCCACTGTGCCCTCAATGTGACCCCAATGCAGCCCCAATACAACCCCCCTGCAGCCCCACTGTGGCCTCAATGCAGCCCCAATGCAACCCCACTGCAGCCCCACTGTGGCCTCACGGTGGCACCACTACAACCCCACTGCAGCCCCACTGCAGTCCCAATGCAGCCCCACTGCGGCCCCACTGTGGCCTCAATGCAGCCTCACTGCAGCCCCACTGCGGCCCCAATGAAGCCCCAATGCAACCCCACTGTGGCCTGAATGCGACCCCACTGCGCCCTCAATGTGACCCCAGTGCAGCCCCAATACAACCCCACTGCAGCCCCTCTGTGGCCTCAATGCAACCCCACTGTGGCCTCTCGGCAGCACCACTGCAACCCCAATGCAACCCCACTGCAGTCCCAATGCAGCCCCACTGTGGCCCCACTGCAGCCCTGACCCACTGCAGCCCCACTGCAGCCTCAATGCAGCCCCACTGCAGCCCCACTGTGGCCTCAATGCAGCTCCACTGTGGCCCCAATGCAGCCCCAATGCAGCCCCACTGTGGCCCCACTGCAGCCCCACTGTGGCCCCACTGCAGCCCCAATGCAGCCCTACTGTGGCCTCACTGCAGCCCCACTGTGGCCCCAATGCAGCCCCACTGTGGCCCCAATGCAGCCCCACTGTGGCCCCAATGCAGCCCCACTGCAGCCCTGACCCACTGCGTTGCTGCGCTCTCTCTGCAGAATGGAGGCGGTGACGTGGCAGAGGAGCGGAATGCGGAGGAGCTGCAGCGGGTGCAGGAAATGCAAAGGTGGGGGGGCTGCAATGCATGGGGGGGGTGGGATGGGATATTATGGGATGGGATGGATGGGATGGGATATTATGGGATATTATGGGATATTATGGGATATTATGGGAT
>NC_029517.1:134790095-134795678 GCF_001577835.2 Coturnix japonica | reverse complement strand
TGGGGGGGGGGGGCACCGCAGTCTGACCCCATTGGACCCACCCAGAGACCCCCCCTCCTTCCCCAACCCCCCCCCGGAGCACCACGAGACCCCCATGTTGGGGATGGCGGGGGGGCAACTCAGTTCTGACCCTATAGGACCCACCCAGAGACCCCCCCACCCCAATAGCACCACGAGACCCCCATGTTGGGTATAGGGGTGGGGGGCACTTCGGCTCCGACCCCATTGGACCCACCCAGAGACCCCCATGTTGGGGATGGGGGGTGGGCCCCACATTGGACCCCCCCAGAGACCCCCCCAGCCCCATAGCACCACGAGACCCCCATGTTGGGGCTCAGACCCCCCCCCATGTTGGGTATAGGGGGGGGCACCACAGTTCTGACCCTATAGGACCCCACTGGACCCACCCAGAGCCCCCCATGTTGGGAATAGGGGGGGGGGGCACCACATTGGACCCCCCCAGAGACCCCCCCACCCCTCATAGCACCACGAGACCCCCATGTTGGGTATGGGGGGGGGAACAAAGTCTGACCCTATAGAACCCACCCAGAGACCACCATGTTGGGGATGAGGGGGGGGGGGGGCACCACATTGAACCCACCCAGGGACCCCCCCACCCCCATAGCACCACGAGACCCCCATGTTGGGGATGGGGGGCGGCACCTCAGCTCAGACCCCTCCCTCACCCCCCATAGCACCATGAGACCCCCATGTTGGGTATAGGGGGTGGGGGGGGCACCACGAGACCCCCATGTTGGGGATGGAGGGGGGGGCACCTCAGTCTGACCCTGTAGGACCCCATTGGACCCACCCAGAGACCCCCCACCCCCCATAGCACCACGAGACCCCCATGTTGGGTATAGGGGTGGGGGGGCACCGCAGCCTGACCCCATTGGACCCACCCAGAGACCCCATGTTGGGGATGGGGGGTGGGCCCCACATTGGACCCCCCCAGAGACCCCCCCAGCCCCATAGCACCACGAGACCCCCGTGTTGGGTATNGAGACCCCCCCAGCCCCATAGCACCACGAGACCCCCGTGTTGGGTATGGGGGGGGGGCACCACAGTTCTGACCCTATAGGACCCCATTGGACCCACCCAGAGACCCCCCCCAGCCCCATAGCACCACGAGACCCCCATGCTGGGAATAGGGGGTGGGGGGCACAGCAGCTCTGACCCCATTGGACCCACCCAGAGACCCCCATGTTGGGGATGGGGGGGGGGGGCAACACAGTTCTGACCCTATAGGACCCCATTGGACCCACCCAGAGACCCCCATGTTGGGGATGGGGGGGGTGGGCAGCACATTGGACCCCCAAGAGACCCCCCCACCCCCATAGCACCACGAGACCCCCATGTTGGGGCTCAGACCCCCCCCCATGTTGTTAATATGGGGGGGGGGGGCACCGCTGTCTGACCCCATTGGACCCACCCAGAGACCCCCATGTTGGGGATGGGGGGGTGGGCACCACATTGGACCCCCCCAGAGACCCCCCCACCACGAGACCCCCATGTTGGGGCTCAGACCCCCCCCATGTTGGGTATAGGGGGGGGCACCACAGTTCTGACCCTATAGGACCCCATTGGAGACACCCAGAGACCCCCCCAGCCCCATAGCACCACGAGACCCCCATGTTGGGTATAGGGGTGGGGGGCACTTCAACTCCGACCCCATTGGACCCACCCAGAGACGGCAAGACACACAGTCCACCCTCCCCCACCACTCCTCCCTCCCCCCCCTTCTGGTGCACTGCCCCCCCTCCCCATATCCCCCGCTATATCCCCACATATCTCCCCCATGTCCCCCCATATCCGCCCACAGACACCCCTATAGAGCACACACGGAGCCCCATAGACACCACCTATACCCCCCATCACCCGTCCAGATCTCCCCATATCCCCCTATTATCCCCTCCATATCCCCATATCCACACTACATCCCCCCATATCCCCGCATACCCGCCATAATCCCCCCCCCATACCCCCTATATCCCCTATATCCCCCAAACTCCCCATATCCACCGCCATATCCCCCACAACACCTCAAGAGCACCACAGAGCCCCATATTCTCGGCCCATATCCCCAATCTGCCATAATTTCCATATCCCCCAATTCCCCCCAAATACCCCCCATACCCCCAACAAGCCCTATATCCCCCCAATCCCCCCATATCCACCCATATCCCCCCTAATTCCCATTAACCCCCCATATGCCCCATAATCCCCCTATAAGGTCGCCCATATCCCCCCTATATCCCCATACCCCGCCACAAGACCATCCCCATAAGATACCACAGAGCCGCCATAGACACCCATCATCCCCCATATCCCCCAAATATTCCCATACCCCCTATATTCCCTCCATATCCCCCAATATCCCCCCATCCCCCCCATAGCCCCCAGTACCCCCATAATCCCGCCCATAACCCCCTATATCCCCCTATATCCCCCCATATCTCCCCATATCCCCCATATCCCCCCACAGACACCCCATAGAGCACCACAGAGCCCCATAGACACCCCATACCCCCCATATCCCCCCCATATCCCCCATATCCCTATATCCCCCCCATATCACACTGACCCCCCTACATCCCCCTATATCTCCTCATATCCCCATATCCCACAACCCCTATCTAGACACCGCATAGAGCAGCCTACAGAGCCCCAAGACACCCCATACCCCCATACCCCCCCATATCCCCGCCCATACCCCCAATATCCCTTAATCCCCCGCCCATATCTCCCATATCCCCCCTAATCCCCCCATATCTCCCATATCCCATCATAGCCCCCAATATTTCTCCCCCACAGACACCCCCAAAGAGCACCGCAAAAGCCCATAAGACAACCAATCCCACCATATCCCCTATAATCCTTCCAATCACCCCACATCCCCCATATCTCCCCATATCCCGCTCATAAGCCCCCCATAGTCCCCCCCACACCACCGCCCATAGAGCACCACATAGAGCCCCAATAGACACACCATAGTCCCCTCCTATATCCGCCAATTATTCACCCCACATCCCCCATCCCCCCCCATAGTCCCCCATACCGCCTCTAATCCCCCCTATATCCCCCCCACACCCCTACCCCATATCCCCCATATCCCCACCCATATGTTTTCCCCCCATACCCCTATATCCCCCTATACCACCCACAACCCATATCCCCCCCGATATCCCTCATATCCCCGACCTATTCCCCCTAATCCACCCATATCCCGGATATTCCCCCAACAACACCCCAATATTCCCCGCCTATATACCATATCCCCTCAACCCCCCCATAATCCCCCCATATTCCCCAAAGACCCCACACGCCCCATACCCCCAATCCCCATATCCCCCCGTATTATTCCCCTAATCCCCCCATATCCCCCATATCCCTCATACCCCCTTATCCCCCCTATATCCCCCACATCCCCATATCCCCCATATCCCCGCATACCACCCCTATTCCCCCATACCCCCCATATTCTCCCCATACCCCCATATCCCCCTATATCCCCTATATCACCATCCCCTATATCCCCCTATCCCCAATCCGCCCCATATCCCCGCTATATTCCCCCTATAGCCCCCATAACCCCCCTAAAACCCCCATATCCCCCAATATCCCCTAGACCGCCACATACACCCCACAGCCCCCTATATCCGCCCTAATATCCCCCCTATATCCCCATAACCCCATACCCCATATCCCCCTATAGCTCCCCATATCCAACCATATCCCCCATATCCCCCTATATCCTCCTATATCACCATCATCCCCATATCCCCCCCCAATCCCCTCAATCCCCGCTATATCCCTATAACCCCCCATACCCCTATATCACGCCAGCATCCCCCTATATCCTCCCCTATATCCCCCATATGGTCTCACCGTGTCTCCCCTCCCATTCCGGTTCATCCCTGCTGTTCGATTGGTTTGTATGGCTTTCTATTGGGGTCTATGGTTTCTATTGGGGTCTATTGGGTTCTATGAGTGTCCTATACGGGCTCTATTGGGGTCTATGGGGCCTATGGGGGTATTGGGCTATTGGGTCTATGGCCATTGGGTCTATTTTGGCGTTCCCCCCTCCCATGGCCCCACCGCGTTGTGTCGTGGCCGCTCCAGGTTTAACCCTTCGTGCCGTTAGCCCTCCCCCCCCGGGAAACCCCGACGGCCCCGCAACATGCCGAAGGGGGGGGAGGGACAACGCGATGCGTTCCCACAGATCCATAAAACAATAGAGACCCCAGAGAAACCGTACAACCCTAAGATCCCATATAAACATAGAGACCCCATAGAACACATACAGACCCCATAGATCCCATATAAACATAGAGACCCCATAGAAACACATACAGACCCCATAGATCCCATATAAACATAGAGACCCCATAGAAACACATACAGACCCCCCATAAGATCCCATATAAACATAGAGACCCCATAGAAACACATACAGACCCCATAGATCCCATATAAACATAGAGACCCCATAGAAACCAGCATAAGACCCCATAGATCCCAATAACATAGAACCCCATAAAAACACATACAGACCCATAGATCCCATATAAACCAATACAGAACCCATAGAAACACATACAGACCCCATAATCCCATATAAATATAGAAGACCCATAGACACACAATAAGACCGCATAATCCCATATAAACCACATACAACCCATAGAAACACATACAGACCCCATAGATCCCATATAACCATACAGACCATAGAAACACATACAGACCCCATAGATCCCCATATTAAAATAGAGAGCCCATAGCAACACACAGACCCCATAGACCATAATAAACATAGAGAACCCATATGACAACAACATACAAGACCGTGGTGTTGTTTCCAATAGATCCCATAGTAAACACCATACAGACCCACAAATCCGCAATAAATTAGACAACAGAATCCCATATAAACACATACAGACCCACAGATCCCCATATAAACACATACAGACCCACAGCATCCATATAACACATACAGGACGCACAGATCCATCATATAACCACATACAACCCAACAGATGCCCATATAAATCATACAGACCCACAGATCCAATAAAAAACACATACAGACCCACAGATCCCATATAAACCCATACCCGACCCCCACAGATCACCATAAAAACATACAGACCAGCAAATCCCAATATAACATACAGACCCACAGACCGATATAACACATAGCAGACCCACAGATCCCATATAAACACAAATACAGACCCCACAGATCCCATATAGAACATAACCAGACCCACAAGATCCCATACTAAACACATACAAAGAGCCACAAGATCCCATATAAACACATACAGACCCACAGATCCCATATAAACATACAGACCCACAGATCCCATATAAACATACAGACCCACAGATCCCATATAAACACATACAGACCCACAGATCCCATATAAACACATACAACCGCCACAGACCCATATAAACACATACAGAACCCACCAGATCCAATATAAACACATACAGAACCCCACAGACCATAATAAACACATACAGACCCACAGAATCCCTTAATAAAACACCATACAGACCCACAGATCCCAT
>NC_029517.1:134779022-134790070 GCF_001577835.2 Coturnix japonica | reverse complement strand
CATATCTCCCCATATCGCTTCATAGCCCCGTATCCCCACAGACCACCCCAGCTAGACCACCAAACCAGAGCCCCATAAACACACCATATCCCTATATACTAATCACCCACATCCCCCATATCCCCCCCATATCATAATCCCTCTATATCCCCTAAATATATATCCCCCCCACATCCCCCATAATCCCCCACATTATCCCCCCATATCCCCCCATATCCCCCATAATCCCCCCTATATCCCCCCCCTAATACACCCCAAAACCAACCCTATATTCCCCATATCCCCTAAAAAATCCTATTCCCCCTATATCCAGCCCTATATCCCCGCGATATCCCCCCACAGACACCCCCCCATATATCCCCCGCCATATACCCCATATCCCCTCATATCCCCCCCATATACCCCCCAATTTCCCCTATATGACCCCACATCCCCCATGATCCCCCAATGATCCCCCATATCCCCCTATATTCCCCTATATCCCCCCATATCCCCATATCCTCATATCCCCTTATCCCCCCTAATATCCCCCCCACATCCCCCATATCCCCCATATCCCCCATATCCCCCTATATCCCCCCTATATCCCCCATATCTCCCCATATCCCCCATATCCCCCCTATATCCCCCCTATATCACCCCAATCCCCCTAATCCCCCCACCCCATATCCGCCCAATCCCCCTATAATTCCCCCTATATCCCCCATATCCCCCGAAACCCCCATCCCATAATCCCCCTAGATTCCCCCCTATATCACCCCACAATCCCCTATAGCGCCCCTATATCCCCCTAATCCCCCATATCCCCATATCCCGGCCTCATTATCCCCCCTATATCTCCCCAATCCAACCAATCCCCATATCCCCCTATATTCCCCCTATATCACCCCACATCCCCCATATCCCCCCCATATCCCCTCATATCCCCCCTATATCCCCTTATAACCCCCATATCCCCTATATCACCCCACATTCCCCCTATATTCACTCCCCTATATCCCCATATTCAGTCTCCCACACTGTGTCTCCCCTCCACAGTTCGTGCATCACTCTCGTCTAGTATGGGTTGTAGATGGCCCTTCTATTGTCTATGGTTCTATGGTCTATTGGGTTCTATGAGTGTCGTATAGGGCGCTTATTTGGGTCTATGGGGCCTATGGGTGTAGGTCTATTTGGGTCTATTTGGGGGCCATATATTGGTCATATGCTTGGAGTCTTCTCACACCCCGTCCTCCCCATAAGCTGGCGCCGCCACCTGGTTCGTGGCCGCTCCAGGTTTAACCTTTCCTTGGCCGTTTACCGGGGAAACCCCGACGCCCCGCAACCACCGAAGGAGGGGAGGGACACGGAGCCTTCCCACAGATCCATATGAGACATTAAGACCCCATAAGAAACACGTACAGACCCCATAGATCCCATATAAACATACGAGGACCCAATAGAACAGATACAGACCCACAAATTCCCATATTATAAACAGTAGAGACCATAGAACAACAACCAGACCAGACCCCGATAGATCCCAATAAAAGCATAGAGACCCATAGAAACACATACAGACCCCACAGATCCCATATAAACATAGAGACCATAAGAAACACAGTAGACCCCCATAAGATCCCATAAAACATAGAACCCCATAGAAACAAAACATAGAGACCCCCATAGATCCCATATAAAACATAGACGGACCCCATAGAGACCACATACAGACCCCATTAGATCCCAATATAAACAACATACACCCATAGAAACACATCACAACCCCATAATCCCATATAAAGTATAGAGACCCATAGAACACAAACAGGACCCCATAATGATCCCAGGGTTGGAAAACACATACAAGACCCATAAGAAACACAATACAGACCCCATACATCCCATATAAACAACATACGACCGCAGTGAAAATACACATACATACGCCATAGGATTCCATATTTAATAATTAGAGAGAGGTCCATAGAAACAGCGACTACAGCCCCATAATTCCCATATAAGCACTAGAATCACGCCCATAGAAACACATACAACCGCCATAAGCGATGCCCCAGTATAAAACACATAGCAGGAGCCCACAAATCCCACTATAATCTATAGGACCCCACAAAATTCCCATATAAAAACACATACAGGACCCACAATCCATATAAACCACATACAGACCCACAATCCATATAAAACACATACAGACCCAAGATCCAATAAACACCAATACAGACCCACAGATCCCATATAAAGCATACAGACCCACAGATCCATATAAAACAACATCACAGACCCACAGATCCAGATAAAACACATACAGACCCCACAATCCCCAATAAACATACAGACCCACAGAACCATATTATAACATAACAGACCCCACGATACCCATAATAACACATAATTATACAGACCCACAGATCCCATTAAACCATACCAGACCCCACAATCCCAATATAACATTACAGACCACAATCCCATATAAACACATTACAACCCACAGATCCAATAAACCACATACAGACCCCCACAGATATCCATATAAAACATCACAGACCCACATCCCATATCAACATAACAGACCCACAGATCCCAAATAAACACATAAAGACCCACAGATCCCATTATAAGACAACATACAGACCCCACAGATCCCGCATATAAACACATACAACCCACAATCCCATAATAAACCACATACCAAGGACCCCACAGAATCCCATATAAACACATACAACCACAGAGTCCCATATAAACACCATACAGAACCCAACAGAATCCCATATATAAACGCACATACAGACCCACAGATCCTCATATAAACACATACAGACCCACAATCCCATATACAACATACAGACCCCACACGATTCCCATATAACACCATACAGACCCACAGATCCATATACCACCAGCACCACATACAACCACAATCCCATACAAGACAATCACAGACACAGATCCCATATAAACATACAGACCCACAGATCCCATTAACATACAGACCCACACTCCATATAACACATACAGAAGCCCACAGATCCCATATTAAACATACAAGACCACAGATCCCATACCAAACACATACAGATCCCACAATCCATATAAAACACACATTACAGGACCCACAGATCCATATAAACACTATACAGACCCAACAGATCCATAATAAACATACAAAGACCCACAGATGCCACATACAAACACTATACAGACCCAACAGATCCCATATAAACACAAATACGACCCCACAGATCCCATATAAACACATACAGACCCACAGATCCCATATAAACATACAGACCCACAGATCCCATACAAACACATACAGACCCCACCCCACAGCCCCCACAGCCCCATAACCCCACAGCCCACAGCCAGCCCCACAACGCACCTGCTATGGTTGAGGGGCGGGGGATGTGTGCATGTGTGTGCACTGCATTGCACTGCATTGCACATGTGTGTGTGTGCATTGCACTGTGTGTGCATGTGTGTGCACTGCATTGCACTGCACGTGTGTGTGTGTGCATTGCACTGCACTGCACTGTATGTGTGTGTGTGCAATGCACGGTGGTGCAACAGGTGCAGCTGCTGTGTTCACATGGGTGTGTGCACAGTGCAGTTGCTGTATGCACGTGGCCGTGTGTGCATGCACGGTGCAGGTGCTGTGCATGTGGGTGTGTGCAAGGTGCAGGTGCTGTGTGTGCATGCAGGGTGCAGCTGTTGTGTGCACATGGCTGCACGCAGGGTGCAGGTGCTGCGTGCATGGGACCGTATGCATGCACGCTGCAGGTGCTGCGTGAATGTGGGTGTTTGCAGGGTGCAGCTGCTGTGCACACGTGGGGCTGTGTGTGCATGCAGTGCAGCTGCTGTGAGTGATGCAGGCGGTGTCTGCAACACACTGAGCATGCAGGGTGCAAGTGCTGTGAGTGATTCAGGCTCTGTGCATGCAGGGCTGTGTGTGCATGCACGCTGCAGGTGCGTGGTGCAGCTGTTGTGTGCGGTGCAGCTGCTTTGCCCATGGGGCTGCATGTGCATGCACGGTGCAGCTGCTGAGAGTGATGCAGGTGTTGTCTGCAGCACTGTGTGAGCATGCAGGGTGCAGCTGCTGCATGCATGGGGCTCTGTGTGCAGTGCAGGTGCTGTGCAGGTGAGTTTCTGTGTGCGTGCATGGTGCAGGCGCAGTGCATGTGTGTGCTCATGGTGCAGGCGCAGCGTGCAGTGCAGGTGCAGTGAGTGATGCAACAGCTGCATGCATTGCACAACGCTGTGTGCATGGGGCTCCGTGTGCACGCACAGTGTAGGTGCTGTGAGGGGTGCAGGTGCTGCGTGCAACACACTGTGAGCGTGCAGGGTGCAGGTGCTGTGCAAGCGGGTCTCAGTGTGCATGCAGGGTGCAGCTGCTGCATGCACGGGGCTCTGTGTGCATGCACGGTGTGGGTGCTGTGTGCTGCTTGCAGTGCAGGTGCTGTGAGCATGCAGTGTGCAGGTGCTGTGCAGGTGCGTCTCTAAGTGCATGCATGGTGCTGCATGCATGAGTCTCTGGGTGCATGCACCGTGCAGCTGCTGCATGCACGGGGCTCTGTGTGTGCACAGTGTGAGTGCTGTGTGCAGTTCCGGTGCTGAGAGCATGCATTGTGCAGGTGCAGTGCAGGTGAGTCTCTGAGTGCATGCATGAGTCTCTGGGTGCATGCACCATGCAGCTGCTGCATGCACAGGGCTCTGTGTGTGCACAGTGTGAGTGCTGAGTGCAGTGCAGGTGCTGCGAGCCGTGCAGGTTGCAGTGTGCAGCTGTGGTGTGTGTGTGTGTGTGCTGTGCATGCATCACACAGCAGCAGTGCACACACAGGGGGATGGGGGGCAGGGAATGCGCCGATGCGCTGCAGGCAGGTGGTGCTGCTTCTGCAGCAGGCAGCAGCAGCTGCATGCCTGCCCATCTGCTTCATTAGCGGTGCATGGGATGGGGCAGCGGTGTTGCAGGCGCTGCTGTGCATGGGGCCAGTGCTACAGCTGTGCAGTGCTGCAGCCATTGCGCCCCAATGCAGGGCTTGGGGTGCAGCGCTGCGGTGCAGGGTTTGGTGCAAGACTTTGGTGCAGGATTTGGGGTGTGAGGTTTTGCTGCAGGGCTTTGCTGCAGGACATTGGCACCTTGTTTTGGTGCAGGACTGCAACGCAGGGCTTTGGTTGCAGCACTTTGGGTGCAGGAATTGGGTGCACAACTGGTTGTAGGATTTGGGGTGCAGGACTTTGGGATTTTCAGTGCAGGACTTTGGCTGCAGGATTTTGAGTGCAGGACTTTGGTGCAGAAATTTGCTGCAGGATCCTGTTGCAGGATTTTGGTGCAGGGCTTTGGATGCAGAACTTTGGTGCAGGACTTTGGGTGCATGATTTTGATGCAGGATGTTGGCTGCTGGACTTTGGTGCAGGGCTTTGATTGCAGGGTTTTGGTGCAGGACTTTGGTGCAAGATTTTTGTGCAGGTCTCTGGTGATGGAGTTTGGTGCAGGACTTTGGTGCAGGACTTTGGCACCTGATTTTGGTGCAGGATTTGGTGTGCAGGGACTTGGATGCAGGACTTTGGGTGCAAGACTGTGCACAGGGCTTCGGTGCAGGGTTTTGGTGCAGGACTTTGGGTGCAGGATTTTTGTGCAGGACTTTGGTGCAGGGCTTTGATTGCAGGGATTTGGGTGCAGGACTTTGGGTACAGGATTTTGGTGCAGGACTTCGGGTGCAAGATTTTGTGCAGGTCTCTGGTGATGGAGTTTAGTGCAGGACTTTGGTGTAGGACTTTGGGTGCAGGATTTGGGGTGTAGGATTTTGATGTAGGACTTTGGATGCAGGATTTCCATGCAGGATTTGCTGTGCAGGGATTTGGGTGCTGGACTTTGGCACAAGACTTTGTGTGCAAGATTTTGGTGCAGGGCTTTGGGTGCAGGACTTTGGTGCAGGATGTTGGTTGCAGGACTTTGGGTGCAGGATTTTGGTGCAGGATTTTGTTGTAGGATGTTTGGTGCAGGACTTTGGTGCAGGGCTTTGATTGCAGGGACTTGGATGCAGGACTTTGGGTGCGAGACTTTGTGCACAGGGCTTCGGTGCAGGGTTTTGGTGCAGGATTTTGGGTGCAGGGCTTTGGTCCAGCATTTCGGTGCAGCATTTGGTGTGCAGGACTTTGGGGGCATGATTTTGGTGCAGGATGTTGGGTGCAGGATTTTGTTGTAGGATATTGGGTGCCAGACTTTGGTGCAGGACTTGGATTGCAGCACATTGGGTGCTGGACTTTGGTGCAGGCTTTGATTGCAGGGCTTTGGGTGCAGGACTTTGAGCACAAGACTGTGCACAGGGCTTTGGTGCAGAGTTTTGGTGCAGGATTTTGGTGCAGGATTTCCATGCAGGATTTGGTGTGCAGGGATTTGGGTGCAGGACTTTGGCACAAGACTTTGTGCACAGGGCTTTGGTGCAGGGTTTTGGTGCAGGACTTTGGTGGAGGACTTTGGGTGCAGGATTTTGTTGCAGGACTTTGGTGTGGGGCTTTGAGTGCAGGGACTTTGGTGCAGGACTTTGGGCACAAGACTTTGTGTACAGGGCTTTGGTGCAGGGTTTTGGTGCAGGACTTTGGTGCAAGACTTTGGGTGCAGGAATTGCGTGCAGGACTTTGATGCAGAGTTTTGGTGCAGGATTTGCGTGCAGGAATTTGGTGCAGGGTTTTGGTGCAGGATTTCCATGCAAGACTTTGGTGCAGGATTTTGGCACAGGAATTTGGTGCAAGATTTTGGTGCAGGACTTTGGTGCATGATTTGCGTGCAGGACTTTGGCTCTGCAGGTGCCGGGCTTCCCTGCATCGCCGCTGACTTGCAGCCTGGCTCGTTGCAGGCCGGGATGTGAGCGCAGCGGCGCAGCACCATGGGGAACAATGCGAGCCGCCCCGGCTGCCTGGGCCAGAAGAGCCGCCGTCCCGAGGAGCCCATGGGGTGGGATGTGGGCTGCAGGGACCCCCAGCCCCACGCAGGGAATGCGCCAACAACGGAGAAGGGTTGGAACGCAGCAGGGCCCCAATGCAGCCCGGTGCTGAAGCGCAGCCCGGTGCTGAAGCGCAGCCTGTCGGAGGCAGCGGTGCAGAACGGCGGCGCCGCATGCGTTGCATTGCGGTTGCGGGGTGAGGAGGGGGCTGCTGCATGGACCCCCCCCAGGGCCCCGCGTGGGCCGTGGTGCTGGCGGCCCGTCAGCGCGCGGGAGGTGACCGAGGTGACCGAGGTGACGGAGACCATCGTCACCGAGATCGTGGAGGTGACGCGATACCCAAAGGGGGGGGACGACAACGCAGACCCCACAGCCGGCCCCACAGACAGCCCCACAGCCGGCCCCACTGCTGGCACCACTGCTGACCCCACTGCTGGCCCCACTGCTGCGCTGACCCACAGCAACCACGGTACCGAGGTGATGGCAATGCAATGGCAGCCACTATGGGGGGCACCGCAACGGCCCCATGGCTGCAGGGAATGCGCTGAGCAATGCTGGCCCTATAGGGATCCCGGTGTCCCCAGCTGGCGCTATAGGGATCCCGGTGACTCTATAGGGATCCTGGTGCTCCCATCTGTCCTCATAGGGATCCTGGTGCCCCTATAGGGATCCTGGTGCTCCCATCTGTCCCCATAAGGATCCCAGTACACCCAGCTGTCCCTATAGAGATCCTGGTGCCCCCATTTGACCCCATAGGGATCCCGGTGCTCCCATCTGTCCCCATAGTGATCCTTGTATCCCCATCTGTCCCCATAGGGATCCTGGTGCTCCCATCTATCCCCATAGGGATCCTGGTGCACCCACCTGTCCCTATAGAGATCCTGGTGCCCCCATTTGACCCCATAGGGAACCCGGGGCCCCCATCTGTCCCCATAGGGATCCCGGTGCCCCTATAGGGATCCTGGTACCCCCATCTGTCCCTATAGGGATCCTGGTGTCCCCATCTGTCCCTGTGGGGATCCTGGTGCTCCCATCTGTCCCCATAGGGCATATGGGGACATGGAGTCATATGGGGTTATGGGGGTATATGAGGATATGGGAGCATATGGGTTTTTAGGGGCATATGGGGACATGGGGGCATATGGGGTTATAAGGGCATATGGGGTTATAGGGGCATATGGGGACATGGGGGCACATGGGTTTATAGGGGAATATGGGATTATAGGGGCTTATGGGTTTTTAGGGGCATATGGGGTTATGGGGGCATATGGGGATATGGGGGCATATGGGGTTATGGGGGCATATGAGGACAAGGGGGACATGGGGGCATATGGGGTTATGGGGGTGTATGGGAATATGGGGGCATATAGTGTTATGGGGTCATATGGGGACATGGGGGCATAAGGGGAAATGAGGGCATATGGGGTTATAGGGGCATATGGGGATATGGGGCATATTGGGGCACATGGGGTCATATTGGGGCATATGGGGTCATATGGGAGAGGGGGCCATATAAGGTTATAGGGGCATATGGGGTTATAGGGACACATGGGGATATGGGGGCACATGGGGATACAAGGGCATATGGGGGCACATGGGGTTATATGGGGACATGGGGCTGTATGGGGTTATGGGGGCATATGGGGACATGGGGGCATATGGGGATATAGGGGCACATGGAGATATGGGGGCATATGGGGTCATATGGGGATATGGGGGCGTATGGGGTTATGGGGGTATATGGGGACATGGGGGCATATGAGGATATAGGGCATATGGGGATATAGGGCATATGGGGTTATGGGGGCATATGGGGATATGGGGACATATGGGGACATGGGGTCATATGGAGGCACAGGGGTCATATGGGAGAGGGGGGATATGGGGACATGGGGGCATATGGGGTTATAGGGCATATGGGGTTATGGGGGCATATGGGGACAGGGGGTAATATGGGGGCATATGAGGTTATAGGGGTATATGGGGACATGGGGGTATATGAGGTTATGGGTGTATATGAGGACATGGGGGCATATGGGGTTATAGGGGCATATGGGGTTATAGGGGCATATGGGGTTATAGGGGTATATGGGATTATAGGGGCATATGGAATTATGGGGCATATGGGATTATGGGGCATATGAGGACATTGGGGCCTATGGGGTTATAGGGTCATATGGGGACATGTGTGTGTGCAGGTGCCCCCCCCGGCCGTCGCAGGAGCTGCGTCGCGGTTGCAGGACGGCAGCGGGGCCCTGCTGCGCTGGGTGTGCGACATGGAGGAGCTGGTGTGCAACCAACGGCCGCCCGCAGCCGACGTGCAGGTGGCCAAGGCGCAGCTGGAGGAGCAGAAGGTGGGAGCTGCAACGCATGCACTGCACTGCTGCACTGAGCTGCGCTGCATTGCACTGCGCTGCATCACACTGTGCTGCATTGCGCTGTGCTGCAATGCGTTGCGCTGCATTGCACTGCACTGCACTGCGCCGCATTGCACTGCGCTGCACTACATTGTGCTGCATTGCGCCGTGCTGCACTGCACGGTGCTGCATTGCCCTGTGCTGCATTGTGCTGCGCTGCACTACACTGTGCTGCGCTGCATTGCACTGTGCTGCATTGCGCTGCACTACTTTGTGCTGTGCTGAATTGCGCTGTGCTGCACCGCGCTGTGCTACTTTGAGCTGCACTGCACTGTGCTGCATTGCACTGTGCTGTGCTGCATTGCGCTGTGCTGCATCACGTTGTGCTGCATTGCGCTGCGTTGCACTGTGCTGTGCTGCATTGCGCTGTGCTGCACTGTGCTGTGCTGCATTGTACTGCACTACACTGTGTGGCATTGCGCTGCGCTGCATTGCACTGCATTGTGCCGTGCTGCGTTGCGCTGCGCTGCATTGTGCTATGCTGCATTGCACTGTGCTGCGCTGTGCTGCATTGTGCTATACTGCATTGTACTGCACTGTGCTGTACTGCATTACACCGTGCTGTGCAGCATTACACTGTGCTACTTTGCGATGTGCTGTGCTGCGCTGCATTGCGCTGTGCTGCATTGCACTGTGCTGCGCTGCAAAGTGCCGCACTGTGCTATACTGCATTGCACTGCACTGTGCTGTGCAGCATTACACTCTGCTGTGCTGCATTACACGGTGCTGTGCTGCACTGCTCTGTGCTGCACTGTGCTTCACTGCATGGAGGGGCTGCAGTTGGGGTGCGGATCCCCGGTGCAGCCCCCACCACTGTTGCATCACTTGCAGCTCCTGCGCCGGCTGCTGGAGGAGCGTCGGCCCCGCGTGGAGCGCAGCCTGCAGGATGACCCCGACAGCGCCGACGTGGCTGCGCTGCAGCAGCGCTGGGGGCGGCTGCTGGAACAGGTGGAGGAAAGGTGGGGGCGGCTGCAATGGGGCTGCAGCACTGGGGTTGCACTGGGGCTGTGTGGCAATGCAGCCGTGTTGGGGCTGCAGAACTGGGGGCTGCACATGGGCTGCAGGGCAATGCAGCTGCACTGGAGCTGTGGAGCAATACGGTTGCACTGGGGCTGTGGGGCAATGCAGCTGCGTTGGGGCTGTGCGGCACTGTGGCTGCGTTGGGGATGTGCGGCAATGCGGCTGCATTGGGGCTACAGTACTGGGCAATGCACTGGAGCTGTGGGGCAATGCGGCTGCACTGGAGCTGTGGGTCAATACGGCTGCACTGGGGGCTGTGGTGCAATGCAGCTGCAATGGGGCTGCGGTGCTGGGGGCTGCACTGGGGGCTGTGGTGCAATGCAGCTGCAATAGGGCTGTGGGGCAATACGGCTGCACTGGGGCTGTGGGGCAATGTAGCTGCAATGGGGCTGCGGGACAATGCAGCTGCAATGGGGGTGTGGGACAATGCAGCAGCAATGGGGGTGCAGGGCAGTGTGGCTGCAATGGGGCTGCAGGGTGTTGTGGCTGCACTGGAGCTCTGGGGCAATGCAGCTGTATAGGAACTGTGGGGGCAATGCAGCTGCAATGGGGCTGTGGGGCCGTCCATCCCCATCCCCATCCCTGTCCCTTGTCCCCATTCCCAATCCCCTCCCTCCATACCTCGCATGCCCCCCATGCCCCCCATATCCCCATATCCCCATAT
>NC_029517.1:134768886-134777265 GCF_001577835.2 Coturnix japonica | reverse complement strand
CGGAGAGAGGAAGGGCGCTGTGAAGAGTTGGGAGGAGGGTTGGGGTCCCCCATGGGGTTGGGGTCTTTCATGGTGGGTGGGGGTCTCCCATGTTGGGTGGGGGTCTGACATAGTGGGTTGGGGTCTGACATGGTGGTCTGGGGTCTGACATGTTGGGTTGGGGTCTCCCATGGGGTTGGGGTCTCCCATGTTGTGTTGTGGTCTCCCATATTGGGTTGGGGTCTCCATGTATTGTTGGGGTCTCCCATATTGGGTTGGGGTCTCCATGCATTGTTGGGGTCTCCCATATTGGATGGGGGTCTCCATGTATTGTTGTGGTCTCCCATATTGGGTGGGGGTCTCCCATGGGGTGGGGGTCTCCCATATTGGGTTGGGGTCTCCATGTTGTGTTGTGGTCTCCCATGTTGTGTTGGGGTCTGACATGGTGGGTGGGGGTCTCCCATATTGGGTTGGGGTCTCCAATGTTGTGTTGTGGTCTCCCATATTGGGTTGGGGTCTCCATATTGGGTTGGGGTCTCCAATGTTGTGTTGTGGTCTCCCATATTGGGTTGGGGTCTCCATGCATTGTTGGGGTCTCCCATATTGGGTTGGGGTCTCCATGTATTGTTGGGGTCTCCATGTATTGTTGATGGTCTCCCATGTTGAATTGGGGTCTCCCATGGTGGGTTGGGGTCCCCCATGTTGTGTTGTGGTCTCCCATGTTGTGTTGTGGTCACCCATATTGGGTTGGGGTCTCACATGGTGGGTTGGGGTCTGACATGATGGATTACGGTCTGACATGGTGGGTGGGGGTCTCCCATATTGGGTGGGGGTCTCCCTGCAATTTTGGGGTCCCCCATATTGGGTGGGGGTCTCCCTGCATTGTTGGTGGTCTCCCATATTGGGTGGGGGTCTCTATATTGGGTTGGGGTCTCCCATGTTGGGTTGTGGTCTCCCATATTGGGTGGGGGTCTCCATTGTTGGGTTGGGGTCTCCCATATTGGGTGGGGGTCTCCCATGTTGTAGGATCTCCCATATTGGGTTGGTGTCTCCATGTATTGTTGTGGTCTCTCATATTGGGTTGGGGTCTCCCATATTAGGTGAGGTCTCCATGTATTGTTGGGGTCTCCATGCA
The DNA here is from genome assembly GCF_001577835.2 of Coturnix japonica. Taxonomy (NCBI): domain Eukaryota; kingdom Metazoa; phylum Chordata; class Aves; order Galliformes; family Phasianidae; genus Coturnix; species Coturnix japonica. Next base: position 134,776,151 of record NC_029517.1, on the reverse strand, counting down.
TTGCTGTGGTCTCTCATATTGGGTGGGGGTCTCCCATATTGGGTTGGGGTCTCCATGTTGGGTTGGGGTCTCCATGTATTGTGGTCTCCCATATTGGGTTGGGGTCTCCCATATTGGGTTGGGGTCTCCACGTATTGTTGGGGTCTCCCATATTGGGTTGGGGTCTCCATGTATTGTTGGTGGTCTCCCATGTTGGGTGGGGGTCTCCATGTATTGTTGTGGTCTCCCATATTGGGTTGGGGTCTCCATGTTGTGTTGGGGTCTCCCATATTGGGTGGGGGTCTCCCATGTTGTGTTGGGGTCTCCCATGGTGGGTTGGGGTCTCCTTTGTTGGGTTGAGGTCTGACATATTGGGTGGGGGTCTCCACGTATTGTTGGGGTCTCCCATATTGGGTTGGGGTCTCCATGTATTGTTGGTGGTCTCCCATATTGGGTGGGGGTTCCCATGTTGTGTTGGGGTCTCCCATGGTGGGTTGAGGTCTCCATTGTTGGGTTGGGGTCTGACATATTGGGTGGGGGTCTCCATGTATTGTTGGTGGTCTCCCATATTGGGTGGGGGTCTCCATGTTGTAGTATCTCCCATATTGGGTGAGGGTCTCTATATTGGGTGGGGGTCTCCATATTGGGTTGAGGTCTCCCATATTGGGTGGGGGTCTCTAGTTTTGGGGTCTCCATGCATTGTTGGTGATCTCCCATATTGGGTGGGGGTCTCCCATGGGGTGGGGGTCTCTATATTGGGTGGGGGTCTCCATGCATTGTTGTGGTCTCTATATTGGGTGGGGGTCTCCATGCATTGTTGTGGTCTCTATATTGGGTGGGGGTCTCCATGCATTGTTGCTGTCCCCCCCCCAGGCGCTGTGTGCTGAGATCCGCTCCCGGCTGCCGGAGCTGCAGGAGGTGCTGGAGCGCGGGCAGAGCGTGCTGCGCATGGTCACAGGTGGGTGCATTGCAATGCGCCATGCAGCGCTGCATTGCATTGCATTGCATTGCATTGCATTGCATTGGGGGGGGGGGCTGCAGCCATAGGGGGGTGGGGGGTCACTGGGAGGAGCCCATGGTTGGGGGGGGTCCCGGGGGGCTCTGCTGCATTAGGGGGCTCTGCTGGCCTGGGGGGGATTTGCTGGCATGCACTGACTTTGATGCTGCATTGCACCATGCAGCATTGCATTGCACTGCAATGGGGGGTGGGATGCAGCCATGGGGGGGGCACTGGGAGGAGCCCATGGTTGGGGAGGGTCCTGGGGGGCTCTGATGCTTTGGGGGGCTTTGCTGGCCTGGGGGGGCTCTGCTGCCCTGCATTGACTTTGATGCATGGCAGCATTTGATGCAGCTGCAGTGAAGTTGGGGGGGGTGGGGAGCACAGAGAGCTCTGCTGCAGCCCTGGGAGGTGCAAGGGGGGGTGTCTGAGCTGCAGCCCCTGCAGTGGTGCAATGGTGGGGGTCCCAGAGGGCTCCGCTGTCCTGCATTGACTTTGATGCATGGCAGCATTTGATGCAGCTGCATGGAATATGGGGGGCGGGGGGGGGGGGGCTCTGCTGCAGCCTTGGAGGGCCTGCAAGGGGGTCTGTGCTGCAGCCCTGGGGGGGCTATGGAGAAGACCCCCACAATAGTGGGGATCCTGGGGGGGTCTGCTGTCCTGCATTGAATTTGATGCATGGCAGCATGCGATGCAGCTGCAGTGGAGTTTAAGGGGGGTATGGTGGGCTGTGCTGCAGCTCTGGGGGATGCAGGGGGGTCTGTGCTGCAGCCATGGGGGGTGGTTGGGGGTCAGTGAGGGGGGACCCCAAGGTGCTGGGGGTCGTGGGGAGCTGCGCTGTCCTGCGCTGAATTTGGCTGCATGGTGTCATGCAGCACTCAGGGCTGCAGTGGGAGTGGGGGGGGGCTGAGCATGCAGTGGAGGTTGCAGGTCCCTGCACTGGGGGTGACGGAGGAGGGTGCAGGGGGGACCGCGCTGCTGCACTGCAACACTGCACTGTGACACTGCACTGCAACACTGCACTGCAACACTGCAACACTGCACTGCAGGGGAGGAGGCGTCGCAGGCGCAGGAGCGGCTGGAATGGCTGCGGATGCGGTACCTGATTGCGGCGCAGAGCAGCGCCGACACGGAGCAGCGCATGGCGCAGGCCTTGGAGGCCTCATCCCGAGGGGGACCCGCGCAGGAGGACCTGCGCCTCTGGTTGGGTCGCATGGAGGCGGAGCTGAATGCGTGGGATGGGAGAGAGCCCCCGTGCAGCGACCAGGAGAAGGTGCAGGGATGCAGCAATGCAGCAATGCAGTGTCAATGCTGCGCCCCATTGCATTGTTGGCTCTGGAGCAGCGCTGCGTGAGGCGTGAGGGCTCTGCATGGCCCTCGGGGGGGGAAATGCTGCTCTGGAGCCCTCAGTGGCGCATGGGTGACAGTGTTGCATGTGCTGCAGCTGCAGCAGTTCCTGCGTTCAGAGCTGGACCACCTGGCGGGGCTGCAGGAGCGGCTGGATGCAGCGTGCAGCGTGCAGCTGGACATGCAGGCGTTGGATGCGCAGCTGGATGAACACAAGGTGAGTAAGAGAGCTGGGCCCTCATGCATGGCTGCCTTGCATGCGATCCTGCATGCGGTCCCAGAGCTGCATACGTGCTGCATCACTTCCCTTTATCCCGCAGCTGCTCTCAGCAGAGATCCTGCACCACCGCAGCTTGGTGGAGCGGCTGCTGGGCGTCGCAGAGTCGCTGCTGCACTGCTGCACGGAGCCCATGCAGCAGAGCACAGAGGTGAGCGCTGCATCCCTGCATCCCCTGCAGCGCTGCAGCCGACAGCACTATACCCTGATGCCCACCACCCATGCATGTCTCTGCAGCCCTCGGTGCAGGCGTTGCGGGAGCGAGCGGAGCAGCTGTGGCAGCGCAGCGGGATGCGCTCGGTGCAGCTGGAGCAGGCGCAGGCGCTGCTGGCGCAGTTCTCTGAGGCGCATGCGGAGCTGCAGCCGTGGCTGGAGGAGACTCAGGCGACTGCAGCACAGCTCTGCCCCGACGCCATCAGCTGCGATGCATTCCGGGAGCAGCAGGCGCTGCTGCAGGTGAGCCCCTGCCATTATTGAGGACCTCCGGGGGTCTGCTGCCCCATAGCGCTGTCCCTATGCCACCATTGGGGTCTATAGAGGGTCTGCTGCCCCATAGCGCTGTCCCTATGCCACTATTGAGGTCTATAGGGGGTCTGCTGCCCCATAGCACTGTCCCTATGCCACCATTGGGATCTAGAGGGGGTCTGCTGCCCCATAGCACTGTCCCTATGCCACTATTGGGATCTAGAGGGGGTCTGCTGCCCCATAGCACTGTCCCTATGCCACCATTGGGGTCCTTTTAGGGGTCTGCTGCCCCATAGCGCTGTCCCTATGCCACTATTGGGGTCTATAGGGGGTCTGCTGCCCCATAGCACTGTCCCTATGCCACCATTGGGGTCCCTATATGTTCTGGTCCCACTTATGCTGCTTATGGAGTAGCCTTTATGGGGCAGTATTTAAGGGTCAGCACTTATGGGGCAGTACTTATGGGGCAGCACTTACTTATGGGGCAGCACTTACTTGTGGGGCAGATGTTAGTTATGGGGCAGCACTTACTTATGGGGCAGCACTTATGGGGCAGTACTTACTTATAGGGCAGTACTTATGGGGCAGTACTTACTTATGGGGCAGCACTTACTTATGGGGCAGCACTTATGGGGCAGTACTTACTTATAGGGCAGTATTTATGGGTCAGTACTTACTTATGGGGCAGCACTTACTTTGGATCCCAATGTGTTCTGTGCCATGCATTGGTGCTGCAGCAGCTCCATGCATGCCCTGCACCATTCCCACTCCGCAGTGCCTGCGCGAGGCTGTGGCCGAGCACCGCCCTCTGGTTGCGAAGCTGCAGCGCGTGGCTGCGCAGCTGCAGGAGCTCAGCCCTGAGCATGCGGCGCCGCTGCAGCAGCGCTGCAAGGAGGCAGAGGAGCAGTACAGCTGCATCCGACAGCGCATGCAGCAGGCAGCTGCGATGCTGGAGGACGCGCTGCCACGCTACGGACAGGTACAATGCAGCAATGCAGCACTGCAACCCTGGGGTGAGTCTGCAGTGGTTGCATCGGAGCTGTGTTGCATCTGCTGCAGCTGAGCGAGCGCATGGATCTGCTGCGAGGGTGCCTGGAGCGGCTGCAGGGGCGGCTGCAGGGCTGCCCACCGCTGCTGGGGGATGCGGCGCAGCTGCGGGAGCGGCTGCGGGAGAACGGGGCAGCCGTGGCGGAGCTGCAGCAGATGGGGGCTGCGCTGCAGGCGGTGCAGGAGCAATGCGACGAGCTGCGGGACAGCATGCAGCAAGCTGGATGCAACGCTGCAGCCACGGGTAGGGCAGCAATGCAGGGGGGGAACACACAGACATACCCCTGCAACATTGGGGTCCTTTGGGGGTTTGATGCCCCATAGCGCTGCCCATATGCCACCATTGGGTCCCTATAGGATCTGCTCCCTCTGCCCCACAGCTCTATCCCCCCATTGGGTCCCTATAGGATCTGGTCCCTCTGCCCAATAGTTTCATCCCCCCCCATTGTGTCCCTATAGGATCTGGCCCCACAGCTCTATCCCCCCCATTGTGTCCCTATAGGATCTGGTCCCTCTGCCCCACAGCTCTATCCCCCCATTGTGTCCCTATAGAATCTGGCCCCAGAGCCCCACAGCTCTATCCCCCCCCCACATTGTGTCCCTATAGGATCTGGTCCCTCTGCCCAATAGTTTCATCCCCCCCCATTGTGTCCCTATAGGATCTGGCCCCTCTGCCCCACAGCTCTATCCCCCGCATTGGTCCCTATAGGATCTGACTCCACAGCCCCACAGCTCCATCCCCCCCATTGGTCCCTATAGGATCTGTTCCCTCTGCCCCATAGCATCATCCCATTCCATTGTGTCCCTATAGGATCTGGTCCCTCTGCCCCACAGCTCTATCCCCCCATTGGGTCCCTATAGGATCTGGTCCCTCTGCCCCATAGCTCCATCTCCCCCATTGCCGTCCCAACGTGCCCCATTGCTCCCCATAGCGCTGCAGGATCGCGCGTTGCAGCTGCGGTCGCAGTGGGATTCGCTGCGGGTGGACGCGGATGCGGCGCAGCTGCGGCTGCAGGAGCTGCATGCGACGGCCGAGCGCTTCTGGGGCGGAGCTGCGGAGCTGGCGCTCACCTTGGCAGACACGCAGCAGATGCTGCTGCGCATGGAATGCAACGCGGGGGGGGGACCCGATGGAATCAGAGCCAGGCTGCAGTCTGTGCAGGTAATGCGGGGGGAGACATGCAGATCTGCATGGCGTGCAGGGGGAGACGTGCAGATGGGCTGCGCATTCAGGGGGAGCCATGCAGCTGTGCATGGCATGCAGGGGGAGTCGTGCAGCTGTGCATTATGTGCAGTTGGAGGCATTCAGATCTGCATGGCATGCAGCTGGACATTACGTGCAAGGGGAGCCGTGCAGATCTGCATGGCATGCAGGAGGATCAGTGCACGTGTGCATGGCATGCAGGGGGAGCCATGGAGATGTGCATGGCATGCAGCTGGGCATGGTGTGCAGGGGGAGCCATGCAGCCGGGCAGGGTGTGCAGCTGTGCATTATGTGCAGGGGAAGTCATGCAGATGTGCATGGTGTGCTATGGAAGCCGTGCAGATGTGCATGGTGTGCAGGGGGAAGCCATGCAGGCGTGCATGGTGTGCAGCTGTGCATGGCATGCAGGGGGAGCTGTGCAGCTGTGCATGGTTTGCATTATGTGCAGCTGTGCATTACATGCAGGGGGACACATGCAGATATGTATGGTGTGCAGCTGTGCGTGGCATGCAGGGGGGCATCGTACAGCTGTGCATTACATGCAGGGGGAGCCATGCAGATGTGCATGGCATGCAGGGGGAGCTGTGCAGCTGGGCATGGTGTGCAGCTGTGCATTGCATGCAGGGGAACCATGCAGGTGTGCATGTCATGCAGCTGTGCATTATGTGCTGGGGGAGCAGTGCAGCTCAGCATGGCTTGCAGAGGGAGTCGTGCAGCTGTGCATTACATGCAGGGGGATGTGTGCAGCTGGGCATGGCATGCAGCTGGGCATTACGTGCAAGGGGAGCCATGCAGATGTGCATGGTGTGCAGGGGGAGCTGTGCAGGTGTGCAGTGCTCGCTATGCATGTGTGCATGGCTTGCAGGGGGGAGTCATGCGGGTGTGCATGGTGTGCAGCTGTGCATTACATGCAGGGGGAGCCATGCAGCTGTGCATTACATGCAGGGGGAGACATGCAGATCTGCATGGCGCGCAGCTGGGCAGGGTGTGCAGCGTTGCGCACGCAGTGTGATCCATGCCAGTATGTCATGAGGACCCATAGGGTGCCATAAAGACCCATAGGGATCCATAGGGTGCCATAGGGATCCATAGGGTGCCATTGGGATCTATAGGGTGCCATAGGGATCTATAGGGTGCCATAGAGATCTATAGGGTGCCATAGGGATCCATAGGGATCTATAGGGTGCCATAGGGATNATAGGGTGCCATAGAGATCTATAGGGTGCCATAGGGATCCATAGGGATCTATAGGGTGCCATAGGGATCTATAGGGTGCCATAGAGATCTATAGGATGCCATAGGGATCTATAGGGTGCCATAGGGATCCATAGGGTGCCATAGGGATCCATAGGGTGCCATTAGGGATCTATAGGGTTCTATAGGGTGCCATAGGGTGCAATAAGTACCCATAGGGTGCTATAGGGATCCATAGGGACCCATAGGGTGCCATAGGGACCCATAGGGTGCCATTGGGTGCCATAGGGATCTATAGGGTGCCATAGAGATCTATAGGGTGCCATAGGGATCCATAGGGATCTATAGGGATCCATAGGGTTCTATAGGGTGCCATAGGGATCTATAGGGTGCCATAGGGTTCTATAGGGTGCCATAGGGATCCATAGGGTGCCATAGGGTTCTATAGGGATCCATAGGGACCTATAGGGTCAGCCCCCTCGTGCCCCCCAGGCGCTGCAGGAGGAGCTGGACGCGCTGCAGGCCGAGCTGCAGGAGCTGCGCTGCATCGGGGAGCAGCTGGTGGACGCATGCGGCGACGCAGCACAGGGCAGCGTCAGCAAGGGGGTGCAGGAGGTGAGTATTATGGGATGGATGGGATGGGATGGGGTATATGGTATGTTATGGGATGTTATGGGATGGGATGGGGTATATGGGATGGGATGGGATATATGGGATGGGATGGGATATATGGGATGGGATATATGGGATGGGAT
>NC_029517.1:134759332-134766165 GCF_001577835.2 Coturnix japonica | reverse complement strand
ATGGGATGGGATATATGGGATGGGATGGGATATATGGGATGGGATGTTATGGGATGGGATGGGATATATGGGATATTATGGGATATTATGGGATATTATGGGATATTATGGGATGGGATGGGATATTATGGGATGGGATGGGATATATGGGATGGGATGGGATATTATGGGATATTATGGGATATTATGGGAAGGGATATTATGGGATGGATGGGATATATGGGATGGGATGGGATATTATGGGATATTATGGGATATTATGGGATGGGATATTATGGGATGGGAACAACAGGATGAATGGGATGGGGATGGGATGGGATATTATGGGATATTATGGGATATATGGGAGGGGATATTATGGGATTGGATGGGATATTATGGGATATTATGGAATGGGATATTATGGGATGGGATGGGATATATGGGATATTATGGGATATTATGGGATGGGATATTATGGGATGGGATGGGATATTATGGGATGGGATATTATGGGATGGGATGGGATATTATGGGATGGGATATTATGGGATGGGATGAGATATTATGGGATGGGATGGGATATTATGGGATGGATGGGATATATGGGGTGTTATGGGATGGGATGGAGATAGAATGGGATGGTATGGGCACAGTGGGATGGGATATCATGGGATGGATGGGATATTATGGGATATATATACCCCCATAGCCCTCGAGAGGGAGTTCAATGGGGTCATGGGGGGCTCAGTGGGGGTTATAGGGCTCAAGAGTGGTCGAGAAAGGAGTCAATGGGGTCATGGGGGCTATCAGTGGGTCATATGGGCTCCAATGGGGTCGAAAGGAGTCAATAAGGCCACTGGGGGGCTCAATGGGGTCAACAGGGGGCTCAATGGGGCTCAGTGGGGTCATGTAATGAGGTCAAGGTGGGGGGATATGGGGAAAATGGGGTCAATGGGAAGGTTATGGTCATAGGGGGCTATGGGGTCACAGGGGGTTCAATGGGTCCCAGGAGAGTCAATGGGGTCAGTGGGGCTCAATGGGGTTTGTGGGGGAATCAGTGGGGCAATGAGGGGGGCTCTGAGGGTCATGCACGGGGGCTCAATGGGGTCAAGGGGAGGTTTAATGGGTTCAAAGGGGGGCAATGGGGGCAAATGGGGACGAATAGGGGTAATGGGGTGAATGGGGGTAATGGGGGGTAATGGGGGCAATGGGTGAATGGGGTAATGGGGTAATGGGGTAATGGGGGTAATGGGGGTAAATGGGGGTAATGGGGTAATGGGGGCAATGGGGGCAATGGGGTATATGGGTAATTGGTAATGGGGACAATGGGGGTAATGGGGTAATGGTTGTAATGGGGCAATGAGGGTTAATGGGGTAATGGTTGTAATGGGGTAATGGGGTAATGGGGTAATGGATAATGGGGTAATGGGGTAATGGGGGTAATGGGGGCCAACATGGGGATGTTAATGGGGTGTAATGACAGTTTAATGGGGTGCAATGGGTAATGGGTATGAATGTGGGTTAATGGGGTCAATGGGGTAATGGGTAGAGAATGGAGGTAAATGGGGGTAATGGGGTAATGGGGGTAATGGGGTTAAGTGGGTAAATCGGGGTAATGGGTAATGGGGTAATGGGTAATGGGGGTAATAAGGGGTAAATGGGGATAATGGGGTAATGGGGTAATGGGGAATGGGGTTATAGGGGGTAACTGGGGTAATGGGGTAAGGGGGTACATGGGGTAATGGGGTTAATGGGGTAATGGGCAATGGGTAATGGGGGAGGGTATTAGTGGGGATAATGGTGGTAATGGGGGTAATGGGTGTAATGGGGTAATGGGGTAATGGCGGTAGATGGGGGTAATGGGGGTAATGGGGGTAATTGGGGTTAATAGGGGGTAATGGGTAATGGGGTAATGGGGGTAATGGGGGGTAATGGGTAATGGGGGTAATGGGAGGTAATGGGTAATGGGGTAATGGGGTATGGTGGGATAGGGGGTAATGGGGTAAATGGGGTAAATAGGGGGTAATGGGGGATAATGGGATGGGTAATGGGGTAGAGTGGGAATAGGGTAATGGGGAATGGGGGTAATGGGTATAGTGGGGTAAGGGGGTAAATAGGGGTAATGGGGGTAATGCGGGGTGAAATGGGGGCAATGGGTGTAGATGGGGTATGGGGTAATGGGTAAATGGAGAAGGGGTAATGGGTAATGTGGGTAATGGGGGGGTTTGAAATGGAAATGGGGTAATGGGGTTAATGGGGTAATGGGGTAATGGGGTAATGGGGTAATGAGGGTATGGGGGTAATGGGGTAATGGGGGTTAATGGGGTTATATGGTGTCGTAATGGGGTAATGGGTTAATTGGGGTGGTATGGGTTAATGAGGGTGTAGATGGGGGGGGGGTTTAAAAGGGCGGGGCCCCCCTCCATTTTGTCCCCCGGTACGCACCGTCCACGCTGTCCCTGTAGCCCGTCATCTCTTGTCTGAGCAGCGTTTTCCTGCCAGGCGCTCGCACAGCTGCGCCCAAACCTTGTGCAGGCTGCGCCACGACGAGCACAGCTGCGGCCGCAGCGTCACAATGGGGTAATGGGGGGATATGGGGGGATATGGGGGCCTTTGGCGGTGCTATGGGGAGACAATGGGGCAGGGGCATGGGGAGGTAATGGGGTCTATGGTAGGGCAATGGGGGGGCATGGTGGGCTATGGGGAGCAAATGGGGGGTAATGGGGTCTATGGGGCTATGGGGCTAATGGGGGGTAATGGGGTCTATGGCGGGGCTATGGGGGGTGAAATGGGTCTAATGGGGGGCTATGAGGGGGATATGGGGGTATGGGGTCTAGGTGGGGGGCTAGTGGGGGGCTCTGGGGGGTAATGGGGTCTATGGGGGCTAGGGGGGCTATGGGCGGTAATGGGGTCTAAATGGGGGGCTAATATGGGGGGCTTATGGGGGTAAGCGGGTACTACTGGGGGCTATGGGGGCTATGGAGGGGCTAGATGGGGTTCTATGGGGGGCTATGGGGGGATATGGGGGTAATGGGGGGTCTATGGGGGGGCTATGGGGGCTAGTGGGGGGTAAGGGGTCTAATGGGGGCTATGGGGGGATATGGCGGTAATGGGTCTATGGGGCGGCTTATGGGGGGCTAATGGGGGGTAAATGGGGTCTATGGGGAGCTTGGGGGCTAATGGGGGGTAATGGGGTCTATTGGGGGGGCTTATGGGGCTATGGGGGGTAATGGGTCGTATGGGGGGCTATGGGGGTTAATCAGGGTCTATGGGGGGCTATGGCGGGGCTACTGGGCGGGTAACTGGGTCGCCTATGGGGGGCTATGGGGGGTATGGGGGTAATGGGATCTATGGGGGGCTATGGGGGGCTATGGGGGGTAAATGGCGTCTATGGGGGCTTTGGGGGGGGTATGGGGGGTTAATGGGGTCGATGGGGGCTATATGGGGGCTAATGGGGTAATGGGTCTATGGGGGGCTTGGGTATGGGGGTAATGGGTCTATGGGGGGTTATGGGGGTAATTGGGGTCTATGGGGGGCTAATGTGGCTATGGCGGGTATATATTCGCATTAATATCCCATCCACCCATGATATACCCCATTCCCACTGGCCATACCATCCCATTCTATCTCATCCATCCATAACACCCCAATATCCCATCCATCCCATAAATCCCATTCCCAATCCCATAATATCTCATCCGCGCATCCATAAATAGTTTTGCCAGTCCCAATACACTCATTTCTCCCATCCATCCAAATATCCCATCCCTAAATATCCACCCATCGCCACCATAATTCCCATCCCATTAATATCCCCATAATAATTCCCATATAGTCCCATCCCATCCATAATATCCCCATCATAATAGTCCCATTCCAATAATCCCACATCCAATCCCATAATATCCCCTCCCATATATCCATAATAATCCGCATAATATCCCATACCCAAGTCCCCATCTCCATTCAATCCTGTTGTTCCCTCCCATAATATCCCATTCCCATAATATTCCCATAGATATCCATTAATATCCACATCCCATCCCATAATCCCATCCATCCCATAATATCCCTTCCCATAATATCCCATAATAATCCCATAATATCCCATCCCATCCATATATCCCATCCATCCCCATAATATCCTCATCCCCATCCCATAATATATCCCATAATATCCCATAATCCATAATATTCCCATATATCCCATCCCATCCCATAACATCCCATCCATATATCCCATCCCAATCCCATATATTCCCATCCCATCCATATATCCCATCCCATATATCCCATCCCATATAGTCCCATCCATCCCATATACCCATCCCAATCCCATATATTCCCATCCCAATATATCCCATCCCATCCCATATATCCCATCCCATCCCATATATCCCATCCCATATATCCCATCCATCCCATATTATCCCATCCCAATCCCATATATTCCCAGGCCATTATCCATCCCATTCCCATATATCCCATCGCATCCCATATACCCCATCCATCCCATAACATCCCATAACATACCATATACCCCATCCCATCCACCATCCCATAAATAACTCACCTCCTGCACCCCGCTTGCTGACGCTGCCCCTGTGCTGCGTCGCCGGCATGACGTCCACCAGCTTGCTCCCCGATGCAGCGCAGCTCCTGCGCGGCCTGCAGCGCGTCCAGCTCCTCCTGCAGCGCCTGGGGGGGCACGAGGGGGCTGACCCTTAGCGTCCCTATGGATCCCTATGAAACCCTATGCCCCTATGGATCCCTATGCACCCTAGAAGAACCCCTATGGCACCTATAGATCCCGTATGGCACCACTATAGAACCCTATGGATCCCTATAGATTCCCTATGGATTCCTATGGCAACCTATAGATCTCTATGCCACCCTATAGATCGCCATGGCACCCATGGCACCCTATGAGGCCCTATGGGCACCCTATGGGGTCCCTCATGGACTCCCTAAGCACCCTATGGGTTACTTATTGCACCCTATGGCACCCTATAAGAACCCTATAGATCACCTAATGGCACCTAGTGGATCCTATGGCACACCTCCTATGGATCCCTATGGCCCCTAATAGATCCCTATGGCATTCCTATATCTCTATGGCACCCTATAGATCCTACTGGCCACCCTATAGATCCCTAATGGATCCCTAATGGCACCCTATGAGACTCTATGGCATCCCTATAGATCCCTATGGCACCCTATAGATCCCAACTGGCACCCTCATGGATCCCCTATGGCACCCTATGGCATCCCTATGGGTCTTATGCACCTTATGGGTCCTCATTGAACATACTGGCATGATCACACTGGGCGTGCGTGCCAACGCTGCACACCCTGCCCAGCTGCGCGCCATGCAGATCTGCATGTCTCCCCCTGATTAATGCACAAGCTGCATGCGCTCCCCCTGCATGTAGATTGCACAGCTGCCACCACATGCACACCCGCTGACTTCCCCCCTGCAAGCCATGCACATCATGCATAGCGAGCAAACTGCACACCTGCAACACTCCCCCTGCACACCATGCACATCTGCATGGCTCCCCTTGCAGACGTAATGCCCAGCTGCATGCTATGCCAGTTGCACACATCCCCTGCAGTAATGCACCAGGCTGCACGACTCCCTGCAAGCCATGCTGACTGCACTGCTACCCCCAGCACATAATGCATCAGCTGCATGACATGCACACCTGCATGGTTTCCCCTGCATGCATGCACAGCCTGCACACCATGCCCAGCTGCACAGCTTCCCTGCATGCCATGCACATTGCATGGCTCCCCCCTGCATGTAAAGCACAGCTGTACGATGCAACGACCCCTGCATCCACGCACAGCCTTGCACACCATACATATTCTGCATTGTGTCCCCTGCATGTAATGCACAAGTTGCACATAATGCAACCATCGCAACAGCTGCACAGCCTCCCCCTGCATGCCATGCCACAGGCTGCACCCACCATGCAACGCCTCATGGCTTCCCCCGCAACCATGCACATACTGACACGGCTTCCATAGCACACCATTGCACACTGCCAAGACTTTTTTGCACTCCTGCACATAATGCAGCAACGCTGCACCCCTGCCCGGCGCTGCATGGCCTCCCCTGCAACACCTCGAATGCCCCAGCTGCATTTGCCATGCACATCTCCATGGCTCCCCTGCAATGCCATGCACACGGTGCACTTGATTCCTCCTGCATGCCATGCAGAACTGCACGGCTTCCCCTTGCACGTAATGTCCACAGCTGCATGCATGCAGATCTGAATGCCTCCAACTGCAGCATAATGCACACGCACGACTGCCCCCTCATGCCATGCACAGCTGCATGGCTGCCCCCTTGATATGCGCAGCCCATCTGCACCGTCTCCCCCTGCACGCCCATACGCAGATCTGCCATGTCTCTCCCCCGCCCTTTACCTGCACAGACTGCAGCCTGGCTCTGATTTCCCATCTCGGTCACGTCCCCCCCCACGCGTTGCGATTCCATGCCCAGCAGCCAGCATCTGCTGCGGTGTCATGCCAACCGTGTCCAGCGCCAGCCTCCGCAGGCTCCGCCCCAGAAGCGCATTCGGGTCCGGTCGCATGCCCCAGCTCCTGCGCCGCAGCTTCTGCGCGTCCATCGCGCGTCCACCGCGCGCATGCGAATCCCATGCGAACCGGCAGCTGCAAACGCCGCGATCCTGCAGCGCTATGCGGAGCAATGGGGCACGTTGGGACGGCCAATGGGCGGCAGATGGAGCTATGGGGCAGACCCCGGGACCCAGAATCTACTAGGCGACCAATGGGGGGGATAGAGCTGTCGGGGCAGAGGCGACCAGATCCTATAGGGACACCAA
>NC_029517.1:134755638-134759307 GCF_001577835.2 Coturnix japonica | reverse complement strand
GTAATGGCGGTAATTGGTAATGGGACAATGGGGGTAATGGGGTAGATGGTTGTAATGGGGGGCAATGAGGGTTTAATGGGGTAATGGTTGTAATGGGGTAATGGGGTTAATGGGGTAATGGATAATGGGGGTAATGGGGTAATGGGGTAATGGGGGCCACATGGGGCTGTAATGGGGTGTAATCAGTTTAATGGGGTGCAATGGGTAATGGGTTCAATGGGGGTTGTGGTAATGGGGTAATGGCGGTAATGGGTAGGAATGGATGGTAAATGGGGGGTAATTGGGGTAATGGGGGTAATGGGGTAAGTGGGTAAATGCGGGGTAATGGCTGGTAATGGGGTAATGGGTAATGGGAGGGTAATACAAGGGGGTAATTGGGGGATAATGGGGTATGGGGTAATGGGGTAATGGGGTTATAGGGGGTAATGGGGTAGGGTAATGGGGTACATGGGGTGAATGGGGTAATCGGGGTAATGAGGGTAATGGGGAATGGGTAATGGTGGGACGGTTTAATGGGGGTAATGGGGTAATGGGTGGGTAATGGGGTAATGGGGTAATGGCGGGTAAGGTAGGGGGGTAATGGGGGTAATGTGGTAATTGGGTTAATAGGGGGTAATGGGGGTAAGGGGTAATGGGGGTAATGGCGGGGGTAATGGCGGTAATGGGGGTAATGGGAGGTAATGGGTAATGGCGGTAATGAGGGTAATGGCTGGGATTTGGGCGGGATAAGGGGTAATGGGGTAAAAGGGGGTAATGGGCGGTAATCGGGGATGGTAAATGGGGTAGAGGTTAGGGTGAATGGGTAATGGGGGTAATGGGGTAATGCGGGTAAGTGGGGTAATAGGGGGTAATGGGGGTAACTGGGGGTAATGGGCGGAGAAATGGGTGTGCAATGGGGTATGGTAATGGGGTATGGGGTAATGGGGTAATGGTGGTAATGCGGTATGGTAATGGGGGTTTTGATGAAATGGGGTAATGGGGTTAATGGGGTAATGGGGTAATCTGGGGTAATGGGGTAATGAGGCGTATTGGGGTAATGGGGTAATGGGGGTTAATGGGGTATAATGGTGTGTAATGGGGTAGAGGGGTTTAATTGGGGTGTAATGGGTTAATGGGGTGTAATGGGGGGAGGTTTAACGTGGGGGGCCCCCCTCCATTTTCCCCCGGTACCCACCGTCACGCTGTCCCTGTAGCCCGTCTCTCCTTGTCTAGACAAGCGTTTTCCTGCAGGCGCTCGCACAAGCTGCGCGCCAAACCTTGTGCAGGTCGCGCCCCCGACGAGCACGCTGCGGCCCGGCAAGCGTCACAATGGGGTAATGGGGGGATATGGGGATATGGGGGGCCTTTTGGGGTGCTATTGGGGAGACAATGGGCGGGGCATGGGGGGTAATGGGGTCTATGGAGGGCAATGGGGGGGCATGGTTGCGGCTATGGGGAGCAATGGGGGGTAATGGGGTCCTTATGGGGCTATGGGGGCTAATGGGGGTAATGGGGTCTATGGCGGGGCTATGGGGGGTGAATGGGGTCTAATGGGGGGCCATGCATGGGGGATATGGGGGGTATGGGGTCTAGGTGGCGGGGCTAGTGGGGGGCTCATGGGGGTAATGGGGTCTTGGGGGCATGGGGGGCTATGGGGGTAATGGGGTCAATGGGGGGCTTATGGGGGGCTATGGGGGTAAATGGGGTACTATGGGGGCTATGGGGGCTATGAGGGGCTAATGGGGTTCTATGGGGGGCTATGGGGGGATATGGGGGGTAATGGGGGTCTATGGGGGGCTATGGGGGCTAATGGGGGGTAATGGGGTCTAATGGGGGCTATGGGGGGATATGGGGGTAATGGGTCTAATGGGGGGCTTATGGGGGCTAATGGGGGGTAAATGGGGTCTATGGGGGGCTCTGTGGGGGCTATGGGGGGTAATGGGGTCTATGGGGGGCTATGGGGGGCTATGGGGGGTAATGGGGTCTATGGGGGGCTATGGGGGGTTAATCCGGGTCCTATGGGGGGCTATGGGGGGGCTACTGGGCGGGTACATGGGGTCGTATGGGGGGCTATGGGGGGGTATGGGGGGTAATGGGGGTCTATGGGGGGCTATGGGGGGCTATGGGAGGGTAATGGGTCTCATGGGGCTTTGGGGGGGGTATGGGGAGGTTAATGGGGGTCGATGGGGGGCATAATGGGGGGCTATGGGGGTAATGGGTCTATGGGGGGCTTGGGGGTATGGGGGAATGGGTCTATGGGGGGTTATGGGGGTAATTGGGGTCTATGGGGGGCTATGTCCCCATTGAGCTCCATATGACCCCATTGAGCCCCCTATGACCCCATTGACTCCCTCTCGACCCCATTGAGCTCCATATGACCCCATTGAGCCCCCCATGACCCCATTGACTCCTTCTCGACCCCATTGAGCTCCATATGACCCCATTGAGCCCCCTATGACCCCATTGACTCCCTCTCGACCCCATTGAGCCCCCCATGACCCCACTGACTCTCTCTTGACCCCATTGAGCCCCCCATGACCCCATTGATTCCTTCTCGACCCCATTGAGCCCCCTATGACCCCATTGACTCCCTCATGAGCCCACTGAGTCCCATATGACCCCATTGAGCCCCCCATGACCCCATTGACTCCCCTATGACCCCATTGAGTCCCCTATGACCCCATTGAGCCCCCCATGACCCCATTGACTCCTTCTCGACCCCATTGAGTCCCCTATGACCCCATTGAGCCCCCCATGACCCCATTGACTCCCCCATGACCCCATTGAGCCCCATATGACCCCATTGACTCCCTCTTGACCCCATTGAGCCCCCCATGACTCCATTGACTCCTTCTCGACCCCATTGAGCCCCATATGACCCTATTGAGCCCTCCATGGCCTTATTGACTCCTTCTCGACCCCACTGAGCCCCATATAACCCCACTGAGCCCCCCATGGCCTTATTGACTCCTTCTCGACCCCATTGAGCCCCATATGACCCCACTGAGCCCCCCATGACCCCATTGACTCCTTCTCGACCCCATTGAGCTCCATATGACCCCATTGAGCCCCCCATGACCCCATTGAACCCCCCATGACCCCACTGATTCCCCCTTGCCCCCACTGAGTCCCCATTGCCCCCATTGGTTGCATTGCAGCGCCTGTCGCAGTGGTTGGATGCGGTGGAGCTGCGCATGGCCGACGAGTTCCTGATCGGAGCCGACCCCGACGTCATGCAGCAGCAGCTGCAGGAACTAAAGGTGTGCATCCCATAATATCCCATATATCCCATAATACCCCATAATATACCATATATCCCATATATACCATAATATCCCATATATCCTATATATCCCATATATCCCATATATGCCATATATCCCATAATATCCCATATATCCCATCCCATATATCCCGTATATTCCATATACCTCATATACCCCATACATTTTATATATCCCATACTATCCCATAATATCCCATATATCCCATATATCGCATGTATCCCATATATCCCATAATATCCCATATACCCCATATAACCCCATATACCCCCATATAACCCCATATAACCCCATATACCCCCATATAACCCCATACACCCCCATATAACCCCATATACCCCATATAACCCCATATAACCCCATATACCCCCATATAACCCCATATACCCCCATATAACCCCATATA
>NC_029517.1:134749462-134752916 GCF_001577835.2 Coturnix japonica | reverse complement strand
GAGTCAATGGGGTCATAGGGGAGCTATGGGGTCATAGGTGGAATCAATGGGGTCACAGGGGATTCAATGGGGTTAGTGGGGCTCAATGAGGTTGTGGGGGAGTCAGTGGGGTCATGGGGGAGTCAATGGGGTCAAGGGGGGTCAATGGGATCATAGGGGCGCTATAGGGGGCAATGGGGGCCATGGGGAGTCTATGGGGTCATGGGGGGCTTATTGGGGTCAGTGGGGGCTGTGGGGGGCAATGGGGGCTCAATGGGGTCTCAGGGGGCTCAGTGAGGTCATAGGTGGCTCGGTGGGGTCATAGTGGAGTCAGTGGGGTCATGGGGTCTCTATGGGGCCATAGGGGGCTCAATGGGATCATAGGGGGTCTATGGGGGGCAATGGGGACAATGGGGGCTGTGGGGGGCAATGGAGGCTCAATGGGGTCTCAGGGGAGTCAATGGGGTCATGGGGGCTCTATGGGGCCATGGGGGGCTCCAAGGGGTTATAGGGGGCCATGGGGGCAATAGGGAGTCAGTGGGGTCCTGGGGGGCTCAAATGGGGTCATAGGGGGGCTATGGAGTCATAGGGGGCTCAGTGGGGTCAAGGGCGGTCAGTGGGGTCATGGGGGAGTCAATGGGGTCAGTGGGGGCCATGGGGGGCTCAATGGGGGGCTATGGGGGGCTATGAAGGCTATGGGAGCTCTGGGGGCTATGGGGAGTCAATGGGGTCAGTGGGGGTCATGGGGGGCTCAATGGGGGCTATGGGGAGCTCTGGGGGCTATGGGGAGTCNTCAATGGGGGCTATGGGGAGCTCTGGGGGCTATGGGGAGTCAATGGGGTCAAGGGGGAGTCAATGAATTCATAGGGGGCTCAATGGGGTCGTGGGGACTCAGTGGGGTTATAGGGACTCAATGGGGTCGTGGGGGAGTCAATGAAGGCAATGGGTCCCAGGGGAGTCAATGGGGTCATAGGGGGCTCAGTGGGGTCATAGGGGAGTTCATGGGATCATAGGGGGCTCAGTGGGGTCATGGGGGTCTGTGGGGACAATAGGGGGCAATGGGGTCATAGGGGGCTCAATGGGGTCATAGGGGGGCTCTGGGGGGCAATGGGGCCATGGGGGGCTCTGGGGGGTCATGGGGGGCTCTGAGGGGTCATAGGGGGCTCAATGGGGCCGTGGGAACTCAGTGAGGTTATGGGGGAGTCAGTGGGATCATGGGGTCTCAATGAAGTTGTGGGGGATTCAATGGGTCCCAGTGGGTCTCAATGGGTCTCAATGGGTCCCAGTGGGTCTTAGTGGGTCTCAATGGGTCTCAGTGGGTCTCAGTGGGTCTCAGTGAGTCCCAGTGGATCTCAGTGGGTCTCAATGTGTCTCAGTGGATCTCAATAGGTCTCAGTGGGTCTCAATGGGTCTCAGTGGGTCCCAGTGGGTCTCAGTGGGTCTCAATTGGTCTCAGTGGGTTCCAATAGGTCTCAATGGGTCGTTATGGGTCTCAGTGGGTCATTATGGGTCTCAAGGGGTCGCTGTGGGTCTCAGTGGGTCTCAATGGGTCTCAATGTGTCTCTGTGGGTCGCTGTGGGTCACAAGCCCCCCTTCCCCCCCCCCATTGCAGCACCAGCTGGAGGCTGCGCTGCTGGGGCTGGGTCAGTTCCAGCAGCAGCTGTCGGCGCTGCTGCAGTGGCTGTCGCACACGGCGGAGCAGCTGCGGAGCTGCACGGAGCCATGCAGCGACCTGCAGAGCTGCGAGGTGGAGATGGCCAAGCACAGGGTGAGCACACGGCTGCGGGGCGTGCATGCGATGCGGCGCTGTAATGTGTGGCTGCAATGCACGGGAGTGATGTGCAGCTGCACTGCATGGCTGCAATGCATGGCTGCTCTGTGCAGCTGCACTGCATTGCTATGCTGCGTGGCTGCAATGCATGGCTATGCTGCATGGCTGCAATGCACTGGGGCGGTGTGCAGCTGCAATGTGTTGCTGCGGTGCATGGCTGCAATGCGTGGGAGCAATGTGCAGCTGTGATGCACTGCTACGATGCACGGGAGCTGTGTGTGGCTGCAATGCATTGCTATGCTGCATGGCTGCAATGCACGGGGGTGCTGTGCAGCTGCAATGTGTTGCTGCGGTGCATGGCTGTGATGCATGGGAGTTATGTGCAGCTGCGATGCATTGCTACAATGCACGGGAGCAGTGTGTGCCTGCAATTTGTTGCTGCACTGCACTGCTGCAATGCACGGGAACAATGTATGGCTGCAATGCGTTGCTGCAGTGCATGGATGTAATGCATGGGAGTGGTGTGTGGCTGCAATGTGTTGCTGCAGCACATGGCTGCACTGCACAGGTGCCCTGTGCAGCTGCAATGCATTGCTGCAGTGCATGGTTGTCCTGCATGGCTGCAATGTGTTACTGCAGTGCTTGGCTGCTTTGCATGAATGTGATGGCTGTATTGCACGGCTGCATTGCAGCGCTGCATTGTATGGATGCATTGCATGGCTTCATCACTCAGCTGTATTGCATGACTGGCTGCACTGCATGGCTGCACTGCATGGCCACGTTGCAGTGCTGCACTGCATGGCTGCATCACTCAGCTGTATTGCAGTGTTGCATTGTACGGCTGCACCGCACATCTGCATCGCTCACCTGTATTGCATGATGGCATAGCAGTGCTGCATTGTATGGCTGCATTGCACGGCTGCATTGCGTGGTGGTAGCACTCAGCTGTACTGCATGGCTGCATTATATGGCTGCATTGCACGGCTGCATTGTATGGCTGCACTGTATGACAACACTGCAGCGCTGCATTGTATGGATACATTGCCATACTACATTGTGTGGCTGCATTGTATGGCTGCATCACTCGGCTTCATTGCAGGGCTGCACTGCCATGCTGCATTGCTGTGCTGCATTGCTGTGCTGCATGGCACGCAGTTGGCGCCGCTGCAGGCACTGAGCTGCAGAGCTGCCTCTGTAGGTGCTGCAGAACGACGTGCAGTCCCACGCGCGCAGCGTGCAAGCGGTGAGCGACGCCGGGCAGGGGCTGCTGCAATGCAGCGCAGGGGACGGAGCCGAGGGGCTGCAGCGCAACCTGCAGGAGCTGCAGCAGCTGTGGGACAGCGTCTGCGCCGAGAGCGAGCGGCGGCAGCTGCAGCTGCAGCGCAACCTGGACCGAGTGCAGGATGCGACGGCGCAGCTGACGGAGCTGCTGCAGTGGCTGGAGGGCGTGGAGGTGCAGCTGTGCGGCTGCAGGATGCGGAGCATGGATCACAAATGCATCAAGGAGGAGCTCGAGGCGCATCTGGTGAGATATGGGGGGGGAACCACATGGAAACCCCATTAGATCCACAGCCCAGCCCATAATATCCCACTGCATCCCATCCCATCCCCTAATATCCCATAATATCCCCTAATATCCCATAATATCCCATAACATCCCATAATATCCCATAACATCCCATAACATCCCATAATATCCCATAA
>NC_029517.1:134747124-134748827 GCF_001577835.2 Coturnix japonica | reverse complement strand
AACATCCCATAACATCCCATAATATCCCATAACATCCCATAATATCCCCTAATATCCCATAACATCCCATAACATCCCATAATATCCCATAATATCCCATAATATCCCATAATATCCCATAATATCCCATAACATCCCATAATATCCCATAACATCCCATAATATCCCATAACATCCCATAATATCCCATAACATCCCATCCTACCCCCGGCTGCACTCATGCATTGCTGCATCGCTGCATCATCGCATGGGCACATGGCTGCATCACTGCATTGTTGTCGCATTGCATTGTTGCGTGGCTGAACCTGCACATGGGTACGCGGTCACATTGTTGCATTGCTGCATGCCTGCATTGCTGCATGCCTGCATTGCTGCATTGCTGCAGGAGCTGCGTCATTGCCTGGGTGCATGGTTGCATCGCTGCATCATTGTTGCATGGCACACCGCCAAATTGCTGCAGTGTTGCATGGGCACATGGCCACATCACTGCATTGTTGGTGCGCTGTTGCAGTGCTGCACAGTTGCCTTGCTGCATGGGGTACATGGTTGTGCCGCCGCATTGTCGCTGCATTGTTGCCTTGCTGCAGGAGCTGTGCAGGGCCCTGGATTCCAAGCAGGCCGATTACTGCAGCGTCCGGGAGCAGCTGCAGCGGTTGCAGAGCTGCAGCCCCGCAGAGCAGCCGTGCAGCACCCAGCACCAACTGCGGCTCCTGGAGCACAAGTGGGACAGCGTGCAGCAACAGGCGCAGCACAGGAAGGTGGGGGCGGAAATGTGGGGCTGGGATCCATCTGTGGGGCTGGAAGCTGTGGGGCTGGATGTGTGGGGTTGGGATCCATGGATCTATGGGGCTGGGATGTGTGGGGCTGGATCCGTGGATGTGTGGGGCTGGATGTGTGGGGCTGGGATCCATGGATCTATGGGGCTGAATCCATGGATCTATGGGTCTGGATGTGTGGGTCTGGATGTGTGGGGCAGGGATGTGTGGGGCTGGATCCATGGATCTGTGGGGCTGGATGTGTGGGGATGGGATCAATGTGTGGGGCTGGAAGCTGTGGGGTTGAGATCTGTGGATGTGTGGGGCTGGATGTACTTTGTGGGGCTGGATGTGTGGGGCTGGGACCCATGGACGCATGGGGCTGGATGTGATGTGTGGGGCTGGATGTTTGGGGCTGGATGTGTGGGGCTGGGATTCATGGATGTCTGGGACTGGGATGTGTGGGGCTGGGATGTGTGGGGCTGGATGTGATGTGTGGGGCTGGAAGCTGTGGGGCTGAGATCTGTAGATGTGTGGGGCTGGGATATGTGGGGCTGGATCCATGGGCATGTGGGGCTGGGATCTGTGGGGCTGGGGTTCATGGATTTATGGGGCTGGGATGTGTGGATGTGTGGGGCTGTGATCCATGGATCCATGGGGCTGGATGTGTGGGTCTGTGCCCGTTACCATCCCGCCCCACGTTGCCCCACTGCAGCAGCGGCTGCAGGAGGCGCAGTGTGTGAGCGCGGAGCTGCAGGAGCTGCAGCAGGAGCTGCATCGTTGGCTGCAGCGCAACGAGCCGCTGCTCAGCGAACAAACCGAGTTCGGGGTCAGCGTGAACAGCATCGACGCGCAGATCACGCAGCAGCAGGTACCGCATGGGGGGCAGGATGGGGGGCTGGGGAGCTGTGGGGCTGGGAAATGGGGGATGTGGGGCTGAGAATGGGA
>NC_029517.1:134733618-134743943 GCF_001577835.2 Coturnix japonica | reverse complement strand
GATGGGGGGCAGCAATGGGGGGCTGCCCCATAGATGGGGGTCAGAAATGGGGGTCAGCTGTGGGGGCTGCCCCATAGATGGGGGGCAGAAATGGGGGCTGCCCCATAGATGGGGGGCAGAAAAGGGGGCTGCCCCATAGATGGGGTCAGGAGTGGGGGGCTACCCCATAGATTGGGGCTGCAATGGGGGTCAGCAATGGGGACTGCCCCATAGATTGTGGTCAGCCTCATAGATGGGGGTCTGCAATGGGGGGGCTGCCCCATAGATGGGGGGCAGAAATGGGGTCAGCTGTGGGGGCTGCCCCATAGATGGGGGTCAGCAGTGGGGGGCTGCCCTATAGATAGGGGTCAGCAATGGAGGTCTGCAATGGGGGCTGCCCCATAGATGGGGGTCAGCAATGGGGATCAGCAATGGGGGGCTGCCCCATAGAATGGGGGCTGCAATGGGGGACTGCCCCATAGATGGGGGTCAGCAATGGGGTCAGCAATGGGGGGGCTGCCCTATAGATGGGGGTCAGCAATGGGGGGCTGCAATGAGGGGCTGCCCCATAGATGGGGGTCAGTAATGGGGGGCTGCCCCATAGATGGGGACTGCAATGGGGGGCTGCCCCATAGACGGGGGGCAGCAATGAGGGGCTGCAATGGGGAGCTGCCCCATAGATGGGGGGAAGCAGTGGGGTCAGCAGTGGGGGGCTGCCCCATAGATTGGGGTCAGCAATGGGGTCTGCCGCGTAGATGGGGGTCTGCAATGGGGCGGTGTGGGACAGTGTGGGTCAATGTGGGTCCATATGTGGGTCAATGTGGGTCCATATGTGGGTCCATATGTGGGTCCATATGTGGGTCCATATGTGGGTCAATGTGGGTCAATATGTGGGTCCATATGTGGGTCCATATGTGGGTCAATGTGGGTCCATATGTGGGTCAATGTGGGTCAATATGTGGGTCAATATGTGGGTCAATATGTGGGTCCATATGTGGGTCCATATGTGGGTCAATGTGGGTCCATATGTGGGTCAATGTGGGTCAATGTGTGTCAATGTGGGTCCATATGTGGGTCCATATGTGGGTCAATGTGTGTCCATATGTGTGTCAATGTGGGTCAATGTGGGTCCATATGTGGGTCCATATGTGGGTCCATATGTGGGTCAATGTGGGTCCATATGTGGGTCCATATGTGGGTCCATATGTGTGTCAGTGTGGGTCCATATGTGGGTCAATGTGGGTCAATGTGGGTCCATATGTGGGTCCATATGTGGGTCAATGTGTGGGTCAGTGTAACCCCCTATCTCTCCCCATAGCGCTGCCTTATAGATTGGGGTCTGCCCCATAGATAGTAGTCAGCAATGGGGGGCTGCCCCATAGATTGTGGTCAACCCCATAGATAGTAGTCAGCAATGGGGGGCTGCCCCATAGATGGGGGTCAGCCCCATAGATGGGGGTCAGCAATGGGGGCTGCCATATAGATGGGGGTCAGCAATGGGGGCCTGCCCCATAGATGGGGGTCAACCCCATAGATGGGGGTCAGCAATGGGTGGGCTGCTGCCCCATAGATGGGGGTCTGCAATGGGGGGGTTGCCCCATAGATAGGGGTCAGCAATGGGGGGCTGCAATGGGGGCTGCCCCATAGATGGGGGTCAGAAATGGGGCGGTGTGGGGCAGTGTGGGTCAATATGTGGGTCAATGTGGGTCCATATGTGGGTCCATATGTGGGTCAATGTGTGTCAATGTGTGTCAATGTGTGTCAATGTGGGTCAATGTGGGTCCATATGTGGGTCAGTGTGTCCATATGTGGGTCACAGTGACCCCTATCTCTCCCCATAGCGCTTCCATCGCTGGTTCCGCTCTGGTCGCCCCCTGCTGGAGGCGTCGCTGCGCTGCGGGCGGGAGCTGCTGGACACGGAGCTGCAGCAACGCGACAGGCTGCAGCTGCAGCAGAACATGCGACAGTGCAGGGAGCAATGGGACAGGATAGGGGCTAAATGCAACGACAGGTAATGGGGTGTTATATGGGGTTATATGGGGTGTATGGGGTGTTATATAGGGTTATATGGGGTTATATGGGGGTATATGGGACACGGAGCTGCAGCAACGCGACAGGCTGCAGCTGCAGCAGAACATGCGACAGTGCAGGGAGCAATGGGACAGGATAGGGGCCAAATGCAGCGACAGGTACATGGGGGTATATGGGGTGATATATGGGGTTATATGGGATGTATGGGGTGTTATATAGGGTTATATGGGGTTATATGGGGGTATATGGGGTTATATGGGACACGGAGCTGCAGCAACGCGACAGGCTGCAGCTGCAGCAAAACATGCGACAATGCAGGGAGCAATGGGAGATGATAGGGGCCAAATGCAACGACAGGTACATGGGGTGTATGGGGTGTATGGGATGTATGGGGTGTTATATAGGGTTATATGGGGTTATATGGGGGTATATGGGGTTATATGGGGTATATGGGGTTATATGGGGTTATATGGGGTTATATGGGGTTATATGGGGGTATATGGGGTTATATGGGGTTATATGGGGTTATATGGGGTATATGGGGTTATATGGGGTTATATGGGGACCCCCCTATATCCTGCCATCCCGCACTCCTGCATACGCCCCACTCCTCGCTCCACGCCCAGTTCTACATCCACACTCCTGACATCCCCATTCTGCATCACTCACTCTAGCATTCCCCTATTCCTGTATTCCTCCTCTATCTTGCGAGTCCCTCATTCTGCATCCACCGTCCTGTCATCCACCCCCATTTCTTTGCATCCCCCATGTACTTCAGCCCCACTCCTGCATCCCCACTCCCTGCATCCCGTCTTCCTGCATTCCCCCCCCTGCATCCCTATTCACTGCATCCCCTAATTCCTGCTATCCCTCCCATTCCTCAACCATTCCTGCATCCCCCCACTCCTCCATCCCCGCACGCCTGCATCCCCACTTGCCATGCATCCCTATTACCTAGCATCCTCATTTCCTGCTCCCCCCATTCCGTACATCCACACACTCCTGGCATCCCCCATCCTGCATCCCCTCCTGCATCCCCCCACCTCCTGCATCCCCCATTACACTGCATCCCCCCCAGTTCCTATGACATCCCCCAATCTCAGTGCAATCCCTATATCCTGCAATCACCCTCTCTTGCATACCTCACTTCAATGTATCCCACATTCCTGCAATTCTTCTCTCCTGCTCCCTGCCTGCACGTAATCCCACCAGGATACCTGATCCTCCTTCTGGCGATCACCCACTCACTTGCCAACCTTCTCTCCTGGAATCACCTATTGCCATCGCAATCCCATGATCACTGCACTCCTCCATTCCTGCTCCCACTTCCTGCATCCCCCCTTTCAATGCATCCCCAAATTACTTCACCCCACTTCCGCCACCCCACGTCCTTCTTCCCTATTCCTGCATCCCATCATCCTGCATCCCCACTCCTGCATGTTCCCCCATTTCTGAACGCCTTTCCTGCATCCCAGATCCCGCACCCCCAAGCTGTTGCATTGGCAGCTCCAAGCCGTCACCTGTTTGCACACCGACATCCTGCAGACGGCCTCCCATCGAAAGCGCTCAGCTCCTCCATTCTTGCTGCTGCAGCCACTGCGCATCCACGCTGCACACCGCACCAATGCTGCCACCAATGCAGCTGCGCTGCTGCTGCTGCTGCTGCTGTGCGTCAGGCTCCCGCACGGACGCGCTTCAGCATCTTCATGCAGCTGGCGCGCAGTCCCCAGCTCCTTCGTTGAACAACCCTGGGGGGGAGACTGGGGGGATATAGGGGATGATGGGGCATTAAGGGAATATGGGGGGAATATAGGGCGAAAATATGGGCGGATAATGGGCGGGATATGGGGATTATGGGGGGATAATGGGGCGGCATAGTGGAGGAATATGGGGGATATGGGGTATATGACGGTGGATATGGGCGGAATATGGGGGGAAATAGGGGGGATATGCGGGATATCGGGGCATAATGGGGGGATTATTGGGGGAGATAATTGAGGGAATATTGGGAGGAATATGGAGGGGGAGTATAGCGGATATACGGCGGGGATAATGAGGAGATATGCGGGGATATGGGGCAATTATGGAGACTAATGGGGGATATGAGAGGTATAATTAGACGGTGCGGAAATATGGGGGGAGATAAGAGAGGGGATAATTGGGCGGATTATGGGGGATTTATGGCGGGATATGGGGGATCATGGAGGTGGGGATTAATGGGGGGATGAAGGGGATATACGGGAGGGTAACTGGCGGGCGATCATGCAAGATGAATACGGGAGGGATATGGGGATGTGGGGGATATGGGGGGAATATGGGGGATAATGAGGATTTTGGCGCCGAAGGAAACGGAAAAAATATGCGAGACTATAGGAAGGGATATAGAAAGGGGAAATATGAGGGAATATGGGATATGGAGAGGATATTGGCAGGAATAATGGCGGATTTAGGGAGATGAGGAGGAATATGGGGAGCATATGGGAGGAACTTAGAAGGGGAGGATAAGCAAGAGGGGGGGAATATGTGTGGACAGTGGGGACGAATTTGGGGGAGGAGTTGGGAGAATATTGAGGGAAGGGTAACGATGGGGGATATGGGGGGATCAAGGGGGGGGGCGGTTATTATAGGAGGGGGCATAATTGGGGGGACTATGGAGGATATATCGGGGGATATTGAGGGGGATGGGGAACTCAGAGGTGCCACACAGCTGGGCGGTGCATGGGGTCTTGTGCACTTTGGTGCGGGGGGCAGGCGACCACGACCCATATACCACATTTTTCCCCATTTCTCCCATATCTCCCCATAATCCATATTCCCCCCATATCCTCCCATCATCCCCCGCATCTTCCCACAATATCTCCCCCATATCCCCATCTCCTCCATATCCCCCCCATCATCCCCAAATCCATTATCCCCTATATCCACCCATATACTCTCCATTATAACCCACCCATATCCCCCCAATACTCCCCTCATATCCCCCAAATAATCCCCCCCATATGCCCCCCATATCCCCAAAAATCCCCCATATCTGCCCATCTTCCCCCATCTCACCCCAAAATATCCCCCCAATCTCCCCCCAATTAACCAACATATCATCCCACCACAATAATCCAACCAATATCACCCACCACTTACTCTTCCATATCCCCCCCCAATATCCCCCCAATACTACCCCCACGTTATACCCCTCATATCCCACTTCAGTATCCGCGCCCGATAATCCCCCAATCATCACCCCCCATCAATAACACCCCCAACAATTAACCCCATATCTCAATCTCCCTCATCTCCCACATACATCCCCCATATAACCCGCATGATCTCCCCCCAATATCCCATATTACCACACCATTACTCTTCAATATCACCCCCACCAATATTACCACCCATACTCCCCCTATCCCCTCATATTCCCCCCAATATCCCCCATTCCCCCAATATATCCCTATATCCCCAATCCCCCCACTATTATCCATATTCCCCCCATACTCCTCCCAAATATCCCCCATAATCGCCCGCACTTTAAGAACCCAATTATCTCCCCAAAATAAAATTCAAACCCCAATATCCCCCAGTATTCACCCCCATCATCCCCACCATAAAATACCCCATATCTCTCCCGCAATATCCCCACCATATTCGCAAACCGCACTATCCCCCATCTCCCCCCTATCTCCCCCATGATATCCCCATACCATCATCCCCCCATAAATGCACCCCATGATCTCCACCCAATATCGCCCTTGATCCCACCATACTACTTGCATATCCCCCCAATAATTCCCCCATTAACTCCCCAGGCCATTCCTCATAGCCCCCATAATCATTCCCCTCATATTCACCCAAATACTAATCCCCCTAATAATCCTCCATATACACCCCCCGCACTAACCCCCCAAATATCCCCCCTCATTGTCCCCCAATATACCCATATCTCCACCCCATTTACACCCCCAGTATCGGCCCCCATATCACCCATCCTCCCCCCCGTAATTCCCCTATATCCACACCGATCTCCCCCCATCACCCCATATCCCCTCTATCCCCCCCATACTCCCCATATTCCCCCCCCCAATATCCACCCCGTACACCCACCCAATATCCCCTACTAGTCACCCCAATATCCCCCCCACCTGCCCTGCCACCCATTTTACACCCCCCCCCCCCCATAGACCCCCACATATCCCACCTCATAAATTTCATGTCCAATCATTCGTTAAGCTGACCAGACTCCCTGGTCACCCCCAACGTGCTCACTAGGCTGCAGAGCTGGACGTCTACGGCGCAGATCGCCCAAGCCAGTCCAGCAGCGCCATTCGCAGCGCATCCCGACAGACCGCAGCCGCGCAGCCAGCAGCTGCTGCCTCCATGATCGACTCGCCTGCACCACAGCCCATGACAGTACAGCACCAAGCACGAGCCCATCAAAGAAACAGCCCAGTATACCTATTCCCAATTGCCCATTTCCATTATACCCATCCTAAATATCCCATCCCATCCATCTCCCATTCCCACTAATATACCAAATCTCTAATATCATAATATACCCCACCATATACCCCATCCCATATACCCCATCGCCATAAAATATCCCATAAATACCCCATCCATAATATTCCAATCCATCCCATCCAACCCATCCCATACCCATAATATCATCACGCATCCATCTAATATCCACCCTATATATCATTCCATCCTGATCCCATATGACCCAGTCCCATCCCACCTGATATACCCCATTATTAGCCCCAGATAACCCGCATACGAGTCCCGATAATAACCCCATATAACCCATTAATACTATATACCCATAATAACCCCAATATCGAATATGCCCTATGTACCCCATATATTGCCACAATTATAATACCCCAGATCAACCACCATATAACCCCTTTTATCAACCCATATAACACATTATATCCCAGTATCAACCCCATTAGTAACCCCACTATTTACCCCATATTAACCCCATAATTACCCCATATAACCCACAATAACCCCTTATTAAACCCCAGTATAACCCCGTTATACCCCAGTATACCCCATATAACCCCAGTATTAACCCCAATAACCCAATCATAACCCAATATACCCCATATAACCCGAATAAACGCCCTTATACACCCTCATAATACCTCTAATTTATCCCATTATACCCCATGCATAACCCGCATATTAACCCAATAACCCATATACACCATATAACCCATATACACCCATCATCACCATACTAAACCCATATAACCCCATATAACCCTTATAACCCCATATACCCGTATACCCAATATACCCCCAGCTATAACCCCAGTATAACCCCAATATACCCCATATACACCCAGATAGTAAACCCCATATACCCCTCTATACCCCATATAACCCCTATACCCCCATAATAAACCCATATAACCCATGAGTAAGCGCGTCATATAACCCACTTAATTACCCCCATATCACCCCATATCACCCATTACCCAGTATAACCCCATAGTACCCATATTTTAACCCCATATAACCCCATTATACCCATTTATAAACCCATACACCCCCATATAAAACCCCATATAACCCAAATTATACCCCCAGCTAATACCCCCCATATAACCCATATAACCCCCATAATACCCCATTATTACCCCACTATTAAACCCCAGCTATAACCCCAATAGTACCCCGATATACCCCCCATATACCCCATATAACCCATAACCATATAACCCTTATAAACCCATAGAATACCCTTATTTCCCATATACCCCAGTATAACCCCAGGATATACCCATATTAAAACGCATTATAACCCACGTATACCCCAGTAAACACCGATATAAACCCATAAACCACTTTATAACCCCATTATAACGCCCGTTATCCCGCATATAACCCCACTTATAACCCCATATACCCCCATATAACCCCAATTATAACCATATAACCCATATATAAATCCCCTATAACCCCATATAACCCCATATAACCATTATAACCCCATATAACCCCATAATAACGCCATATCACCCAATATAACCCCAATTAACCATAATACCCCATATAACCCCATATAACCCCAATAACCCATATTAACCCCATATAACCCCCATAACCCCTATACCCCAGTATAACCCCATATAAACCCCATATACCCCATATAAACCCATATAACCCAATATACCCCATAATAACTCCATATGAACCCCATACTAACCCCATATAACCCCATGATAACCCATACATCCCATATTAACCCCGTTTACGCCCATGTATAACCCAATATTAACCCATTATAACCCATATAACCCCATATGTACGCCAGTATTAACCCCAGTATATACACCCATATACCCCCATATTAAACCCATATAAAGCCCCCATTATAACACCTAATATAACCCCCATATACCCCATTATAAACCCCAATATACCCCACTATAACCCCAATCATAACCCTATATAACACCCCAATACATCCCATACACCCCATCACCACCATGTACCTGTCGTTGCATTTGGCCCCTATCATCTTCCATGGCTCTGCATATGTCGCATGTTTTTGATGCAGCTTGCGGCCTGTCGCGTTGCTGCAGCTCCGTGTCCCATATAACCCCAATAATACCCCCAATAATAACACCCCACTATGAACCCTAATATACACCCCTATTGCCCATCACATAACCCATATATCACCATATACCCCCATGTAACCCTTTCGCAGTGCATTTGGCCCTATCCTGTTTCCACATTGCTCCCTGCACTGCGATGTTTCTGCTGCAGCTGCCAGGGTGCGGTATTGCTGCAGCTCCGTGTTCCAATATATACCCCACTAAGAAAACCCAATAACCTATATAACACCCCATACACCCCATATAACCCCATATAACACCCCAATTACCTGTCGTTTGCATTAGCCCCTATCCTGTCCCATTGCTCCCTGCACTGTCGCATGTTCTGCTGCAGCTGCCCAGCCTGTCGCAGTTGCTGCAGCTCCCCGTGTTCCAGCAGCTCACCCGCCCCGTCAGACGCACCACAGAGCAGAACCGCCTCAGCGCCCACGGAGTTGAGCCAGAGTAGACGCGACCAAGAGCGGACGACACAGCACGGATGGACACGCCAGCTATGGAGGAGAGATAGGGTCACTGTGACCCAATATGGAACCACACTGACCACTATGGACCACATTACCACATTGCACACAACATTGACACACATTTGACACAACATTGACCCACATAATGGACCACATATGGACCACATTGACCCACATATTGAACCCACAACCTTGCCCACACCGCGCCCATGTTATCTACCCCATCTATGGGAGCCCCCATTGCAGCCCCCCATTGCTGACCCCTGATCTATTGGGGCAACCCCCCCCATTGCAGACCCCAATCATATGGGCAGCAGCCCACCCATTGCTGACCCCCAAATCTATGGGGTTGACCCCATCTATGGGGGCAGGCCGGCCAGTTGCTGTGACCCCATGCCTATATGGCACCCCATTGCTGAACCCCATCTATGGCGGGCTGAACCCCATCTATGGGGCAGCCCCCATTGCTGGCTTACTATCTATGGGGTTGACCCACAATCTATGGGGCAGCCCCCATTGCTGAACTACTAATCACTGCGGCAGACCCCAATCTTATATAGCAGCGCTTATGGGGAGAGATAGAGGGGTTACAATGACCCAACACATTTCGACCCAACATAGAGACCCAACACTAATGGGACCACCATATGACCCACATTGAACCACATATGGACCCACATGACACAGCATATGGACCGCCCCACATAGATGGAACCACATATGGACCACCACATTTGGACCCACATATGGACCCCATATGGACCCCACATATGGACCCACAGGTTGACCACACATTGACACAATATGGAACACACATAGTGGACCCACATATGGACCCATCATAACTGGACCAATTGACACACATTGACCCACATTGGACCACAAAAATGACCCAATTGCGACCCACATAATTGGACCACATTATGACCCACATATTGACCCAACATATAGACCCACATATTGACCCACATGACCCCACATATGGACACATGACCCACATATGGACCACATATGGACCCACATATTGACCCACATCCTGACCCAAAATATGACCCACATATGGACCAACATATGACCAATATGGACCCATTGGACCCACCATATGACACATACTGACCACACCTGATCCCACACCGCCATTGCAGCCCCATCTACGACGGCAGACCCATTTGCTGACCCCATCTATGGGCAGCCCCCCACTGCTGACCCCACTGATCCTTCTCTC
>NC_029517.1:134707821-134733593 GCF_001577835.2 Coturnix japonica | reverse complement strand
TGCAGGAATGGGGTTGCAGGAATGGAGGGATGCAGGATTAGGGATGCAGGAATAGGGATGCAGAAGTGGGGATGCAGAAATAGGGGGATGCAGGAATAAGGATGCGGGGGGGGGATGCAGGAGACGGGATGCAGGAGTGGGGATGCAGAAGTGGGGCTGAAGTAATGGGGGGATGCAGAAATGGGGGGATGCAGGAGTGGGGATGCAGGAGAGAAGATGCAGGAATGGGGATGCAGAAGTGAGGATTGCAAGAGAGGGGATGCTGGAATAGGGATGCAGGAGTGGGGGATGCAGGAGTTGGGATGCAGAAATAGGGGGATGCAGGAATAAGGATGCAGGGGGGGATGTAGGAGACGGGATGCAGGAGTGGGGATGCAGAAGTGGGGGTGAAGTAATGGGGGATGCAGAAATGGGGGATGCAGGAATGGGGATGCAGGAATGGGGATGCAGGAGCGGGGATGCAGGAGAGAAGATGCAGGAATGGGGATGCAGAAGTGAGGATGCAAGAGAGGGGATACAGGAATAGGGATGCAGAAATGGGGGGATGCAGGAACAGGGATGCAGGAGTGGGGATGCAGGAGTGAGGATGCAGGATTAGGGATGCAGGAATAGGGATGCAGAAGTGGGGATGCAGAAATAGGGGGATGCAGGAATAAGGATGCAGGGGGGGGATGCAGGAGACGGGATGCAGGAGTGGGGATGCAGAAGTGGGGCTGAAGTAATGGGGGATGCAGAAATGGGGAGATGCAGGAATGGAGGATGCCGGAGCGGGGATGCAGGAGAGAAGATGCCAGGAATAAGGATGGAGCAATAGGGATGCAGGAATAGGGATGCAGGAGAGAGGATGCAGGAATCGGGATGCAGGAATGGGGGGTTATGGGGCTGTGTGTTATTGAGTTGTGACTTGTGGGGTTGTGGGTTATGGGGCTGAGGGGTTATGGATCCATGGGGTTATGGGTTATGGGGTTATGGTGTTGTGAGTTATGGGGCTGTGGGTTATGGGGCTTAGGGGTATGGGGCCACAGGGTTATGGTGCTGTGCATTATGGGGCTGTGGGGCCGTGGTGCTCTGGATTATGGGGTTGTAGGTTCGGGGGTTGTGTTGCTGTGTGTTGTGTTGCTGCGTTGCTGTTGATGATGCGCTGGGAGCTGACGTGTGCATGCTGTGCTGCAGGCGGAGGAGTTCCACACGTTGCTTCAATCCTTCCTGGGCCACCTCTCCCAGTCCGAGAAAACCCTCAAATCCTGCATCGTCCCTGAGGACAGCATGCAGCGCAACCTGCAGGAGAGCATGCAGCAGATGCAGGTCAGGGACTGCGGCGGCTGCAGGGATGGGGGGCTACAGCAGCATCAGCTGCAGGGATGTGTTGGTTGCAGCATCAGCTGCAGGGCTGCGTTGGTTGCAGCAGCATCAGCTGCAGGGCTGGGGTGGGTGCAGCAGCATCGGCTGCAGGGCTGCGTTGGTTGCAGCATCAGCTGCATGGCTGTGTTGGATGCAGCAGCTGCTGCTGCAGTGCTGTGTTGGGTACAGCATCAGCTGCAGGGCTGCGTTGGATACAGCATCAGCTGCAGGGCTGTGATGGGTACAGCAGCATCAGCTGCATGGCTGGGGTGGGTGCAGCAGAATCAGCTGCAGGGCTGTGTTGGATCCGACTGCAGTGCAGTGCTGCCATCAGCTGCAGGGCTGTTTGGTTGTTAGAGCCAGCTGCAGGTCAGCATCAGCTGCATCTCAGTGCCTGCAGCAGCCGCATGCTGCCTCCCCCACCTCCAGCACAGCCTCTTTCTGTCCCTGGACTCACACATCACATGCAATGCCCCATTGCCGACCCTGCAGCCAGCTCCATAGGCTGCATGTGGGGCTGCAGCGCTGCCCTCCTCGCCCTGTGGGTCCCACCGTATCCAGACGTGGGATCCCCATGGGGCTGTGGGGCCGCCCTCCCCCCTTATCCCCCCCCAACCCCGTCCCTGCTGTTGCTGTTGCAGGAGCTGCAGCAGTCGCTGCAGTGCCAGCAGCTGGAGCTGGATTGCATCTCGTCGCTGGGGGAGGAGATCCTGTCCACGTGCCACCCCGACGCCGTCGTCACCATCAGGACGTGGCTCAGCGCTGCCAAGAGCCGCTTCCAGGAGGTGGGAGACCATCCTGAGACCCCCATCAATCACCCCCCATCACCCCCATCATCCCCCTCCCCACATAATCCCCCCCCCCCATCATCCCCCACCCCCCATTAATCATCCCGCCCCATCTTCCCCCTTCCCCAGTATCCCCACCTCCCATCATCCACCCCGCATCACCCCCATCACCCCCCATCATTACAACCCCCCATCATCCCCCTCCCCTATAATCATCCCCCACAACCCCATCTATTATCCCACCCCCATCGCCCCCCCCACATCCCACCCCCATCATCCCCACGCATCCCATCATCCCCATTCACCCCCATCATTACAACCCCCATTAATCATCCCCCACCCCCCACCATCCCCCCCCAATATCCCCACCCCCATTATCCCCCATCATCCCCAACCCCCAATAATCACTCCCCACCTCCATCATCCCTGTCATCCCCCACCCCCATCATTAACAACCCCCATCATCCCCACCCACCATTATCCCTTACCGCCGCATTAATTACCCCACCCCCATCATCCCCATTACCCCACCCCCATCATACCCCACCCTCATCATCATCCACCACCGCATCATCACCCCCCACCCCATCGTTTGTACACCCCCATCATCCCCTACCTCATCAAATCATCCGCCCCACCCCCATCACCCCATCATCCACCCACCCCATATCCTCCATCCCCCATTAATTATCCCCCACCCGACCGATCATGCCCCCTCACCCCCATTAAATTATCCACCTACCCCAATTAATTATCCTCCACCCCATCATCCGCCTGTCACCCCCATAACTCCCCATCATCATCCCACTTCCAATCCCCCTTCCCCGCATACATTCCCACCCCAATCCCCCCAGCATACCACCCACCCCCATCATCCCCACCCTCCATTATCATACCCCCACCACCCATTACTCTCCCCACCGCCCATTATACATCCCCCACCGCCCCAATTTTTTAAATTTCCCCCCACCACCATCATCCCCTATCACCCCCCACTCCCATCATCCCCCACCTCCCATTAATCATCCCCCCCCCCCATCCATCGCCCCGTCAACCCCCTCCCAAGTCATCCCCATCCCCATTCATTCCCCACCCCCATTCATCACCCAAATAACCCCCATCACCCCCCTACCCTCCATCGATCCCCCTCCACCGCCACTGCACAGGGCTCTCCAAAGCCCCCCCGGTCCCATACAGGAATGGAGACAATGTGTTGGGCTCCATCCTGCAGCGCCCTCACGGGGTGGATGCTGCCACCCACTGGTTCTGCCCACCAACCTGGTTCTGTCCATCAGCCCAGTTCAGTCCCTACAGTCCGGTTCCGTCCATCAACGCCGGTTCTGTCATCAGCCCAGTTCTGCCCACCAGCCCATTCAGTCCATCACACCATCCAGTCAGTGCCCATCAATATCCTGGTCCAGTTCCCCCCATGATCCCGGTTCTGTTCTCATCCCGGTTCGGTTCCATTATCCCCGGTCTGGGCGGTTCCCCACCATTATCCCCGGTTCGTTCTCATCGCAGTTCGTTCCATGGTCCCGGTTCTGTTCTCATCCTGGTCCGTTTCCCCCCATGATCCTGGTTCTGTTCTCATCCCAGTTCGGTTCCCATCATCCCGGTCCGGTTCACGCCATGATCCCGGTTCTGTTCTCATATTAGTTTGGTTCCCCCCATGATCCTGGTTCTGTTCTGATCCCAGTTCGGTTTCCATGATCCCAGTTCTGTTCTCATCCTGGTCCGGTTCCCCCCATGATCCTGTTTCTTGTTCTGATCCTGGGTTCGTTGTTCTCATCCTGGTCCGGTTCCCATGATCCCAGTTCTGTTCTGATCCCAGTTCGGTTTCCATGATCCATCCCAGTTCTGTTCTCATCCTGGTCCGGTTCCCCCCATGATCCTGTTTCTGTTCTGATCCTGGTTCTGTTCTCATCCTGGTCCGGTTCCCATGATCCCAGTTCCGTTCTGATCCTGGTCCGTTTCCCCCCATGCTCACGGTTCCGTTCTGATCCTGGTTCCGTTCTCATCTCAGTTCGGTTCTGATCCCGGTTCCGTTCTGATCCCGGTTCTGTTCCCATGCTCCTGGTTCCGTTCTGATCCTGGTTCTGTTCTCATCTCGGTTCCGTTCTGATTCCGGTTCCGTTCTGATCCCGGTTCTGTTCCCGTGCTCCCGATTCAGTTCTGATTCTGGTTCTGTTCTGATCCCAGTCCAGTTCCCATGCTCCTGGTTCCGTTCTGCTCCCAGTTCCGTTCTTATCCCAGTTCCGTTCTGACCCCGGTTCCGTTCTGCTCCCGGTTCCATTCTGCTCCCGGTTCCATTCTGCTCCCGGTTCCGTTCTGCTCCCGGTTCCGTTCTGCTCCCGGTTCCGTTCTGACCCTGGTTCCGTTCTGCTCCCGGTTCCGTTCTGCTCCCGGTTCCGTTCTGCTCCCGGTTCCGTTCTGACCCTGGTTCCGTTCTGCTCCCGGTTCCGTTCTTATCCCAGTTCCGTTCTGACCCCGGTTCCGTTCTGATCCCGGTTCCGTTCTGCTCCCGGTTCCGTTCTGCTCCCGGTTCCGTTCTGACCCCGGTTCCGTTCTGACCCCGGTTCTGTTCTAGACCCCGGTTCCGTTCTGGCCCCGGTTCCGTTCTTATCCCAGTTCCGTTCTGCTCCCGGTTCCGTTCTTATCCCGGTTCTGTTCTGACCGTGGTTCTGTTCTGACCCCGGTTCCGTTCTGCTCCCGGTTCCGTTGTGCAGGTGTTCAGCCTGTCCCAGCAGCTGCAGGTTGCGCTGTTGGCTCAGCAGCGCCGCATGGAGGCGGATCGTGACGAGCTGCTGCGGCTGCAGCTCTGGGTGGCGGCGGCCGAGGAGGCGCTGCGGGAACGCGACCTAGAACCCATACCGGACCTAGAACCTGCGCTGAGGGAGCTCAGCAGGCAGCACCAGGTAATGGGGGGTCTATAGGGGATTTAATGGGGGTTAATGGGGGTTAGTGGGGTTTAATGGGGGGTTTATTGGGGTTTAATGGGAGGTTTAATGGGGGTCAATAGGGTTTAATGGGGGTTAGTGGGGTTTAATGGGGGAATTAATGGGGCTAATGAGGGGTTTAATGGGGGTTAATGGGGTTTAATAGGGGGTTTAATGGGGTTTAATGGGGGTTTAATGGGCGGTTTAATGGGGGTTAATGGGGGAATTAATGGGGCTAATAAGGGTTTTAATGGGGTTTAATGGGGTTTTAATGGGGTCCTTATAGGGGGATTTGAATGGGTTAATGGGCTTAATGGGGGTTAATGGGGTTAATGGGGATTTAATGGGGGTAATGTGGTTTAATGGGGGGTTTAATGGGGGTCTATGGGGATTTTAATGGGTTAATGGGCTTTAAAATGGGGGTTTAATGGGTTATATGGGAGTTTAATGGGGGGTAATGGGGTTTAACGGGGGGTTTAATGGGGGTTTAATGGGGTTAATGGGGTTTAATGGGTTAAATGGGGTTTATGGGTTTTACTGGGGTTTACTGGGTTTAATGGGGGGTTTAATGGGTATGGGGGTTAATGGGGGGTTTAATGGGTTTAATGGGCGTTTAATGGGTTTAATGGGTGGGTTTATTGGGTTTAATGGGAGGTTAATGGGGGTCCATAGGGTTAATGGGGGTTAGTGGGGTTAATGGGGAATTAATGGGGCTTAATGAGGGGGTTTATGGGGGTTTAATGGGAGGAGGGCATTCTTAATGGGGTCTATAGGGGATTTAATGGGGTTAATGGGGCTTTAATGGGGGTTTAATGGGGTTAATGGGGAGTTTAATGGGGGGTAATGGGGTTTAACGGGGGGTTTAAATGGGGTTTAATGGAGGTTTAATGGGTTTTAATGGGGGTTTAATGGGTTTACTGGGGTTTAATGGGGGGTTTATAATGGGTTTTAATGGGGGTTTAATGGGGTTAATGGGGGTTAATGGGGTTAATGGGGTTAATGGGGGTTTTAAATGGGGTTAATCGGCGCAGGGGTTTAATGGGGTTAATGGGGACTTACACGCGCTTTAATGGGTTTAATGGGGTTTAATGGGGTTAATGGTGGTTTAACTGGGGGTTAATAGGGTTTAATGGGGGTTTATGGGTTAATGGGAGGTTTTAATGTGGGGTCAATTGGGTTTTAATGGGGTTAGTGGAGTTTAATGGGGGAATTAATGGGGCTAATGAGGGGTTTAATGGGGTTTAATGGGGGGTTTAATGGGGTTAATGGGTGGTTTATTGGGGGTTTAATGGGGTTTAATGTGGGGTTTAATGGGGGGTTTATTAGGGGTTTAATGGGGGGTTTAATGGGTTAATGGGTGGTTTTATTAGGGGTTTAATGGGGTTTAATGGGGTAATGGGGGTTAATGGGGGGTTTAAATTGGGGGTTAATGGGGTTTAAGGGGGGTTAATAGGGGGTTTACTGGGGTTTAATGGGGGTTAATAGGGTTTAATGGGGGGTTTATTGGGGTTTAATGGGAGGTTTAATGGGGGTCAATGGGGTTGTATGGCGGTTAGTGGGGTTTAATGGGGGAATTAATGGGGCTAATGAAGGGTTTAATGGGGGTTTAATGGGGAATTAATTGGGGCTAAATGAAGGGTTTAATGGATTTTAATGGGGTCTATAAGGCGACTATTAATGCGGGGTTAATGGGGGTTAGTGGGGTTAATGGGTAATGGGGGTTAATATGGGGGTTTAATGGGGGTTAATGGGGGGGGGGAGAGGCTTCTAAATGGGGGGTAATGGGTTTCAACTGGTTTATCGCGGCAGCGCTTAATGGGGTTAATGTTTAAATCAGCGGGTCTAATTGGCGTTAGTAGGGCGGGTTTTTAAATGGGGGTAATGAGGTTTAATGGGGGTTAAATGGCCGGGTTAAATGGGGGGGTTTTAAATGGGGTAAGTGGTTTAATGGGGGGTTTAATGGGAGTTTAATGGGGGTTAATGGGGGATTAATGGGGGTATTGGGATTTGATAGGCTTATGGGGTTTAATGCGGGGTTTAAAAATGGGCGGTTAGTGGGGTTAATGGGCGACTCTAATGGGGCAAATGAGGGGTTAAATGGGGGTTAATGGGCTTTCTCGGGGTTATGGGGTTATATGGGGGTTTAAAATTGGGGTTTAATGGGGGTTTAATGGGGTTTAATGGGGGTTTAATGGGGTTTAATGGGGGGTTTAATGGGGATTAATGGGGTTTAATGGGGGCTTTAATGTGGGTTAATGGGAAGTTTAAGGGGCGTTTTAATGGTGGTTTAATGGTGGTTTTAATGGGGGGATTAATGGGGGATGTGGGGTGTATGGGGGGGTCTGAATGGTTGCACGGTGCCATAGGAATTCATGGAGGAGCTGGGCCGCATGCAGGACGACGTGGACAAGGCGACTAAAGGCTGCAGGGAGCAGATGATGGGAGGCAGCAACAGGACGGGGGCGGCACGTAAATAATGCGGCCGGGACCCCAAATAACACTGAGATCAATGGGAACCCAAAATCACACTGAGATCAATGGGAACCCATGGGACCCCAAACCACACTGAGATCAATGGGACCCCAAAACAACATTGACCTCAATGGAACCCCAAAACCACAATGAGCTCAATGGGACCCCATGCGAACCCATCACAGCACTGACCTCATTGAGACCCCATCACAGCACTGACATCAATGGGAGCCCAAAATGTCATTGACCTCAATGGGACCCCAAAAGGACACTGAGATTAATGGGATCCCAAAATCACACTGAGATCAATGGGAACCCATGGGACCCCAAAATGACACTGAGATCAATGGGGACCCAAACTACACTGAGATCAACGGGACCCCAAAATCACACTGAGATCAATGGGACCCCAAAATAACATCTCAATGGAATCCCAAAAGGACACTGAGATCAATGGGACCCATAAGCTACACTGAGCTCAGTGGGACCCCATGGGACCCCAAAAGGACACTGAAATCAATGGGATCCCAAAATCACACTGAGATCAATGGGACCCCAAAATTACATTGAGATAAATGGGACCCCGAAAATACACTGAGATCAATGGGAACCCAAAGCAACATTGACCTCAATGGGACCCCAAAATGACAGACACTGAGATCAATGGGAACCCATGGGACCCCAAAAGGACACTGAAATCAATGGGATCCCAAATCACACTGAGATCAATGGGACCGCATGAGACCCCATCACAGCACTGACCTCAGTGGGACCCCATGAGACCCCATAAACAGCACTGACCTCATTGAGACCCCATGAGACCCCATCACAACATTGACCTCAATGAGACCCTATGGGACTCCATCACAGCACCGACCCCATTGGGCCACTATTAGACCCCATAAGCAGCACTGACCTCATTGAGCCCCTGTGTGACCCCATAAACAGCACTGACCCCATTGGGCCACTATTAGACCCCATAAGCAGCACTGACCCCATTGGGCTGCTATGAGACCCCATAAACAGCAGTGCCCTATGATGTGACCCCATACACTCCAAGTGTCCCTATGATGTGACCCCATACACTCCAAGTGTCCCTATGATGTGACCCCATACACTCCCTGTGTCCCTATATGTGACCCCATACACTCCCTGTGTCCCTATATGTGACCCCATACACTCCCTGTGTCCCTATATGACCCCATACACTCCCTGTGTCCCTCTATGTGACCCCATACACTCCATGTGTCCCTATATGACCCCATACACTCCTGTGTCCCCTATATGACATTGACACTCCGTGCCTACCTCACTCACTGCCCCTTGTGCCCACCTCGCTATATGTGACCCCATTACACTCTCGTGTCCCTCTATGGACCCCATACACCCCATGTGTCCCTATATGACCCATACACTCCCTGTGTCTCCTCTATGTGAACCCATTACACCTCCATGTTGTCCCTATATATGACCCCATACACTCCCTGTGTCCACTATATGACCCATACACTCCTCGTGTCCCTCTATATGACCCCATACATCTCCCTGTGTCCCTAATATGACCCCATAACCACCTCCCTGTGTTCCCCTCTATGACCCATACACCCCTGTCGTCCCCTTATATGTGACCCCATACATCCCCTGTGTCCCTATATGACCCCCATAGCACTCCCATGTGTCCCTATATGAACCGCATAAATTCCCTGTGTCCTCTATGTGACCCATACACTCCCCTGTGTCCTATATGACCATACACTCCCTGTGTCCCTCTATGTGACCCCATACACTCCCCTGTTGTCCTATATGACCCCATACACTCCCTGTTCCCTAATATGTGACCCCATACACTCCCTGTGTCCCTATTATGACCCCATACACCTCCATGTGTCCCCTATATGACCCATATAACTCCCTGTGTCCGCTCTAGTGACCCCATACACTCCTGTGTCCTATTGACCCCATCACATCCCTGTGTCCCTCATATGTGACGCCCATACACCTCCCGGTGTGTCCCTCTATGACCCCATACCTCCTGTGTCCCTATATGTGACCCCATACACCCAATTGTCCCTATCATGACCCCATTACACTCCAAGCTGTCCCTAATGACCCCATACACCTCCCTGTCCTCCCTCTATATGGACCCCATACACTCCCGTGTCCCTATATGGACCCAATACACTCCTGTGTCCCTAATATGGTGACCATACACCCCTGTGTCCTTCTCATGACCCCCATACACTCCCTGTGTCCTCTCTATGTGACCCCATACACTCCCTGTGTTCCCTAATATGTGACCCCATACACTCCATGTGTCCTATATGGACCCATCATCCCTGTGTCCCTATTATGTGACCCCATAGCACTCCCTGTGTCCTATAGTGTGGACCCCATACACTCCCCTGTTGTCCCTATATGTGACCCGATACACTCCTGTGTCCTCTAATGTGG
The DNA here is from genome assembly GCF_001577835.2 of Coturnix japonica. Lineage (NCBI taxonomy): Eukaryota > Metazoa > Chordata > Aves > Galliformes > Phasianidae > Coturnix > Coturnix japonica. The sequence goes on along the minus strand of NC_029517.1, from coordinate 134,723,605 downwards.
ACCCCATACACTCCTGTGTCCTATATGTGACCCATACACTCCCTGTTGTCCCTCTATGTGGACCCCCATACACTCCCTGTGTCCCTCTATGATGACGCCTATACACTCCCTGTGTCCCTATATGTGACCCACATACACTCCCTGTGTCCCTCTATGACCCCATACACTCCGCTGTGTCCCTATATGTGACCCCATTACACTCCTGTGTCCCTCTATGAACCCCATACACTCCTGTTGTCCTCTAATGTGACCCCATACACTCCATGTGTCCCTATTGACCCCATACACTTCCCTGTGTCCCTCTATGTGACCCCATACACTCCATGTGTCCCTATATGACCCCATACACTCCCTGTGTCCCTCTATGTGACCCCATTCCCTCTGTCCTCCCAGGCCGCAGCAGCCCCAAAGCAGCATTGCATCCGCAGTGTCCTCAGATGCAGCATGGATCCGCAGCTCCCGGGACGTTGCAACTTCCTGCCAGCGCTGGCAGCAAGCTGTGGCTGCGGCATTGGAGCGGCAGTACCGGCTGGAGACAGCAATCAGCGCCTGCAGAGAAGGTGCGGCTGGTGCACTGCGGTGTGAGGGGTGTGCAGGATGTGCATGGTGTGTAGTGCGTGCTCAGTTGCATGTGCAGGGTTGCAGTGTGCCAGTGTGTCCAGAAGAGTTTTGCAGTTGCGGGTGTCGTGTGCTGTGGACCATGCCATGCAACGTGCTGGGTGTGGTGCATGCGGGTGCATGGCAGCGTGTGCAGTGGTGTTCTGGTGTTGATGCCATGCATGCCACTGGAGTGAGTTGCATGTCTGGGTGTGCAGTGCATGCAGGTGTGCAGTGTGCAGCGTGTGCAGGGTTTGCAGTGTGCTGGGTGTGCAGTGCATGCAATGCGCAGTGTGCAGCGTGTGCAGGGTTTGCAGTGTGCTGGGTGTGCAGTGCATGCAATGTGCTGGGTGTGCAGCATGTGCAGGGTTTGCAGTGTGCTGGGTGTGCAGTGCATGCAATGTGCTGGGTGTGCAGGGTTTGCAGTGTGCTGGGTGTGCAGTGCATGCAGTGTGTGCAGTGTGTGCAGTGTGTGCAGTGTGTGCAGTGTGTGCAGTGTGTGCAGTGCTGCAGTGTGTGCAGTGTGTGCAGTGTGTGCAGTGTGTGCAGTGAATGGTGTGCAGTGTTTGCACGGTATGCAGGGTGTGCACTGAATGCAGGGTGTGCAGGGCGCAGGATATGCAGGGTGAGCATGTGTGCAGTGTGCTGGATGTGTGGGGTATGCAGGGCATGCAAGGTGTGCAGTGTGCAGGCTCTGCAGGGCGTGCAGAGCATGCAGGATGTGCAGGGTGTGCATTGAATGCAGTGTGCTGGGTGTGCAGTGTGCAGGGTGTGCATTGAATGCAGGGTATGCAGTGTGCAGGGTGTGTGTGCAGAATGTGCAGTGTGTGCAGGGTATGCAGAGTTTGCAGGATGTGCAGTGTGCTGGGTGTGCATTGAATGCAGGGTGTGCAGGGTGTGCAGAGCATGAAGGATGTGTGGTGTGTGCAGTGTGCAGTGCATGCATGGTGTGCAGCATGTGCAGTGTGCAGTGCATGCAGGGTGTGCAGTGTGCAGTGTGTGCAGTGTGCAGCGCATGCAGGCCATGCAGGAGATGGTTTAAAGCCTGGGGGTGCAGCTGCACGTTGGCCATCATGGATCCCATTGCTGCGAGCACGGAGCCGCAGGCACAGCAGCACCCAGATGCCGTTGGTTCCCCCATCCAGCCCTGCAGCTGCTCAAGGCCGGGCTGCATGCGGCCCAGGGCAGCACGGTGCATTTCGAGGTCTGGAGGCTGCATACGTGCATGCAGCCCTGTATATGGGGCAGATCTTCACAGCCTTTGGGGTCCATTGCATCCAGCTGCCCCATGGTCCCACCTCAGTGGGGTCCCTTTGGCCTGGACACCCCACGGTCCCACCTCAATCCATTCTGTGTCCCATACACCCCATGGCCACGCGGTGCCGGGGGTCCCATACATGAAGCCCTCCCTTATGGGTCGAGGTCAGCCCCATATGTTCCATGGATGGGATCAGCCCCATAAGCTGCCCCATGGCCTTTGGGGTCCCTTCAGTCTGGACACCCCCTGGTCCCACCTCAGTCCATTCTATGTCCCATACACCCCATGGCCACGCGGTGCCGGGGTCCCATACATGAAGCCCCCCCTTATGGGTCGAGGTCAGCCCCATACGATCCATGGATGGGATCAGCCCCATAAGCTGCCCCATGGCCTTTGGGGTCCCTTCAGTCTGGACACCCCATAGTCCCACCTCAATCCATTCTGTGTCCCATACACCCCACAGCCTCACGGTGCCGGGGTCCCATACATGAAGCCCCCCCTGTGGGTCAAGGTCAGCCCCATATGTTCCATGGATGGGATCAGCCCCATAAGCTGCCCCATGGCCTTTGGGGTCCCTTCAGTCTGAACACCCCCTGGTCCCACCTCAATCCATTCTGTGTCCCATACACCCCACAGCCACACGGTGCTGGGGGTCCCATACACAAAGCCCCCCCCTATGGGTCGAGGTCAGCCCCATATGACCCATGGATGGGATCAGCCCCATAAGCTGCCCCATGGCCTTTGGGGTCCCTTCAGTCTGGACACCCCCTGGTCCCACCTCAGTCCATTCTCTGTCCCATACACCCCATGGCCACGTGGTGCCGGGGTCCCATACATGAAGCCCCCCCTTATGGGTCAAGGTCAGCCCCATAAGCTGGGTGTTGTGCCCCACAGCTGGAGGCGTTCTCGCACTTTGAGTTCTCGCAGTGGCGGCGGCGCTTCCTGCACTGGATCGCGCAGATGAAATCCCGCGCGCTCGACGTCTTCCGCAGCATTGACCGCGACCAGGACGGACGCGTCAGCATCAGGGAATTCATCGACTGCCTGCAGGCGTCCAGTGAGAGCAACGGGGGGAACGGGGGGCAACACACCCCAGGGGGGGTCACAGCCCCATTGGGTGCCCCAACCCCATTGGGTGTCCCATCCCTACTGAGTGACCCAACCCCATCCCGACTGGGTGAATCAATTCCCATTGGGTGTCCCATCCTAATTGGGTGATCCATCCTTATTGGGTGTCCCGACCCCATTGGGTGTCCCCATCCATACTGGGTGACCCAACCCCATTGGGTGCCCCAACCCCATTGGGTGTCCCATCCTTATTGGGTGTCCCATCCCTACTGGGTGAATCAATTCCCATTGGGTGCCCCATCCTTATTGGGCGTCCCATCCTTATTGGGTGTCCTGACCCCATTGGGTGTCCCAACTCCATTGGGCGTCCCATCCTTATTGGGTGTCCTGTACCCATTGGGTGTCCCATCCTTATTGGGTGTCCCATCCCCATTGGGTGTCCCATCCCGACTGGGTGAATCAATTCCCATTGGGTGTCCCAACTCCATTGGGTGTCCCATCCTTATTGGGTGTCCTGACCCCATTGGGTGTCCCATACCCATTAAGTGTCCCATTCTTATTGGGTGTCCCCATCCATACTGGGTGTCCCATCCCCATTGGGTGTCCCATCCTTATTGGGTGTCCTGACCCCATTGGGGTCCCATCCCTACTGGGTGTCCCTTCCTTATTGGGTGACCCTACCCCATTGGGTGTTCCATCCTTATTGGGTGTCTCAACCCCATTGGGTGTCCCACCCATACTGGGTTATCCAACCCCATTGCGTGTCCCATCCTTATGGGGTGATCCATCATTATTGGGTGATCCCATCCCCATTGGGTGTCCCATCCTTATTGGTTGCTTTGACTCCATTGAGTGTTGCATCCCTACTGGGTGAATCAATCCCCATTGGGTCTCCCAACCCCATTAGGTGTCCTGGCCATACTGGGTGATCCATCCTTATTGGGTGTCCCGATCCCATTGGGTGTCCCATGTCCCATCTTTATTGAGTGTCCCATCCCCATTGGGTGTCCCATCCCTACTGGGTGATCCAATCCCATTGGGTGTCCCATGTCCTATCCTTATTGGGTGTCCTGACCCCATTGGGTGTCCCATCCCTATTGGGTGATCCATCCTAATTGGGTGATCCAATCCCATTGGTTGTCCCATCCCCATTGAGTGTCCCATCCTTCTGGGTGTCCCGACCCCATTGGGTGACCCATCGATACTGGGTGATCCATCCTTATTGGGTGTCCCGACTCCATTGGATGTCCCATCCCCATTGGGTGTCCCATCCCTATCGGGTGACCCATCCTTATTGGGTGATCCAGTCCCATTGGGTGTCCCATATCCCATCCTAATTGGGTGTCCCGACCCCATTAAGTGTCATGACCCCATTGGGTGTCCCATCCCTACTGGGAGATCCATCCTTATTGGGTGTCCCGATCCCATTGGGTGTCCCATCCTTATTGGGTGTCCCATCCATACTGGGTGTCCCAATCCCATTGGGGTCCCATCCCTACTGGGTGATCCATCCTTCTGGGTATCCTGACCCCATTGGGGTTCCATCCCTATTGGGTGATCCGACCCCATTGGGTGTCCCATCCCTACTAGGTGTCCCATCCTTATTGGGTGTCCCAACCCCATTGGGTGTCCTGACCCCATTGGGTGTCTCACCCCACTGGGCGTCTCCCCTATTGTGTCCCCCCCATTGTGTGCCCCACATCACTCTGGAGCTGGCGGCGGTGGCCAACATCTTTGACGCCAACAACGACGGCTTCATCGACTACTGCGAGTTCATCAGCGCGCTGCACCCCAACCGCGACCCACAGCGCCGCGCACACGACGCCGACCGCATCCAGGATGAGGTGTGGGGAGAGGATGTGGGGCTGAGACCATGGGGAGATGTGGGGCTGCGCCATGGGGCTGAAACCATGGGGCTGTGCCATGGGGAGATGTGGGGCTGAGACCATGGGGTACCATGGGGCTGTGCTATGGGGCTGAGACCATGGGGCGCCGTGGGGCTGAGACCATGGGGTGCTGTGGGGCTGAGACCATGGGGTGCCATGGGGCTGAGGCCATGGGGCTGCGCTATGGGGCAGCGCCGTGGGGCTGATCCTGGTGGGACCCCGCAGGTGAACAGACAAGTGGCGCAATGCAACTGCGCCAAGCGCTTCCAGGTGGAGCAGATCAGCGCCAACCGCTACCGCGTGAGTGAAGGGGGAGGATGGGGGGCACGGCGGGGGGTACGAGCACCCAGACCCCATAGTGGGCAATGATACCCCATAATGGGCACCAAAACCCCATAATGGGCACCAAAACCCCATAATGGGCAGCAAAACCCCATAATGGGCAGCAAAACCCCCATAATTGGCACCCAAACCCCATAATGAGCAGCAAAACCCCATATTGAGCACCCAAACACCATAGTGGCCACCCAAACACCCTTAATGGGCACCAAAACCCCATAATGGGCACCAAAACCCCATAACAGGCACCAAAACCCCCATAATTGGCACCCAAACACCATAATGGGCAGCAAAACCCCATATTGGGCACCCAAACATCCTTAATAGGCACCAAAACCCCCATAATGGGCATCCAAACACCATAATGGGCACCAAAACCCCAATAAAAGGCACCCAAAACCCCGTAATGGGCATCAACACCCCATAATGGGCAGCAAAACCCCCATAATCAGTACCTGAACCCCATACTGGGCATCAAAACCCCAGTAATGGGCACCCAAACACCATAATGGGATCCAAAACCCCATAATGGGCACCCAAACCCTATAATGGGCAGCAAAACCCCATAATGGGCAGCAAAACCCCATAATGGGCAACGAAACACACATAACAGGTACCAAAACCCAATAACAGGCACCCAAAACACATAACGGGCACCCAGATCCCACTCCACCCCATTGCTGGGCACCCCAATATCTTCACCCCACTGTTGGGCACCCCTACATCCCCACCCCATTACTGGGCACCCCAATATATCCATCCCATTACCGTACACCCCATTATCCCCCTATTACCGTACACCCCATTATCCCCCCATTACTGGACACCCCAATATCCCCCTATTACCGTACACCCCATTATCCCCCTATTACCGTACACCCCAATATCCCCCTATTACCGTACACCCCAATATCCCCCTATTACCGTACACCCCAATATCTCCCCATTACCGTACACCCCAATATCCCCCTATTACCATACACCCCAATATCCCCCTATTACCGTACACCCCAATATCCCCCTATTACCGTACACCCCAATATCTCCGCTTACTGTACACCCCAATATTCCCCTATTAACCGTCACCCCAATATCTCCCCTAATTAACCATACACCCCAATATTCCCTATTACCACGTACACCCCAATACTCCCCTACTTACCCGTACACCCCAATATCTCCCCATTACTGTACACCCCAATATCCCCCTATTACCGTACCACCCCAATATCCCCTATTACCATACACCCCAAATATTCCCCTATTACCGTACATACCCCAATTATCCCCCCATTACCATACCACAGCCAATATCCCCGCTATTACCTCGGGTAACACCCCAACATGCCCCCTAATTACCGCGTAACACCCCAATATCCCCCTATTACCGGAGTACCCCCATTATGCCCCCTATTACCATACCACCCAATATGCCCCTATTGCCGTACACCACCAATTCCCAAATCCCCCTATTACCGTACACCCCATTATCCCCTATTACCATACACCTCCCAATATCCCCCATTACCGTAACACCCAATAATCTCCCCATTACCGTACACCCCGAATATCCCCTATTACCGTACCACCGCCAATATCCCCCCTATTATACCGTACCCCCCATTATCCTCCTTTACCGGGTACACGCCCAATAATCCCCCTATTAACCGAGTACACCCAATATCCCCCTATTACCGTACACCCCATTATCACCCCTAATTACCGTACACCCATATCCCCTATTACGTTACACCCCAATATCTCCCATTACCCGTACACCCCAATATCCCTCCTATTACCATACACGCCCAATATCCCTATTACAGTACACCGCCAATATCCCCCCATTACTGCACACCCCCAAATCACCCACTATTAACCGTACATCCCCAACATCCCCCTATTACCGTACACCCAATAATCTCCCCATTACTGTACACCCCAATATCCCCCTATTACCGTACACCCCATTATCCCCCTATTACTCAGACCCCCCATTATCCCCCTATTAAACCGTACCCCAATATCCCCCTATTACGCGTACACACCCATTATCCCCCTAATTACCTTGTACACCTCCGCCAACATCCTATACCTGTGTAACAGCCCCAATAATCCCCCTATGTACCGTACACCCCCATATCCCCCTATTACCGTACACCCCCAATATTCCCCCTATTACCCGTAAACCGCCCCATTATCCCCTATACCGGTACACCCAACATCCCCTATACGCGTACACCCCAACATCCCCCTATTACGCGTACACCCCCGAATACCCCTATTACGTACACCCCAATATCCCCCTATTACGTACCCCCGCATTATCCCCCTATTACCGGTAACACCCCAATATCCCCCTATTACCGTACACCCAATATGCCCTATTAGCCCTACACCCCAATATCCCGCTATTAACCCGTACACGCCCAATATCCCCCTATACCAGTACCCCCCATTATCCCCCTATTACCACGAACCCCCATTATCCCCTATTACCGTACACCCAATATCCCCCCTATTACAGTACACCCGCAATATCCCCTATTACCGTCCCAATTATCCCCCTATTACCGCGTACACCCCAACATCCCCTATTACTGTACACCCCAACATCCCACCTATTACCGTACACACCCAATATCCCCCTATTACCGGTACCCCCCATTATCCCCTATTACCGTAACAACCAATATCCCCTAATTACCGTACACCCCAACATCCCCTATTACCGGTTACACCCAATATCCCCTATTACCCGCGTACAACCCCATTATCCCCTATTACCGTACACCCCATTATCCCCCTATTACCGTTAACACCCCAATAATCCCCCATTACCAATACACGCCCAATATCCCCTTAATTTACCTGTACACCCAATATCTCCCCATTACCCGGTAACCCCAAACCACCCCATTACATAACACGCCCAAATCCCCCTATTACCTTATCGGTACTCGTACATCCCCAATATCCCCCTATTACCGTACACCCCAACATCGCCGCTTTACCATACACCCCAAATATCCCCTATTACCCGTACAACCCCAATATTCCTCCCCATTACCGTACACCCCAATATCCCGCTATTACACTACACCCCAATATCCCCCATAACCGTACACCCCAATATCCCCCTATTACCTACCACCCGCAATATCCCTATTACCGTACACCCAAACATCCCCTCTATTAACCGTACACCCAATATGCTCCCCATTACTGTACACCCCAATATCCCCTTTATACCGTACCCCAATACCCCCTATTAACCGTACAGCCACCAACAATCCCCCTATTACCGTACACCCCAAATATCCCCCTAATATACCGTAGCACACCCAACATGCCCCCTATTACCGTACATCCCATTATCCCCCTATTACCGTACACCCCAACAATCCCCTATTAACCCGTACACGACGCATTATCCCCCATTACTGTACACCACCCAAATATCCCTATTAACCGTACACCCCAATATCCCCCTATTAAACCGTAGCACCGCCAATATCCCCCTATTACCCTACCCCCAAATGCCCTATTACCGTACACCCAAATATCTCCCCATTTACCTGTAACCACCCCAATATTCCCCTATTACCGTACACCAACATCCCGCTATTAACCGTACACGCCCAATATCCCCCTATTACCCGTACACCCCAAACATCCCCGCTATTACCGTACACACCATTATCCCCCATTACTGTACACCCCAATATCCCCCTATTACCGTACACCCCAATATCCCTATTACCAGTACACCCCATTATCCCCCTATTAACCTGTATCAGCACCCAATATCCCCCTATTACCGGTAACACCCCAATATCTCCCCCATTATACCGTACTACCCCAAATATTCCCCCTATTTACCGTACACCCCAACATCCCCCTATTACCCTACACCATATCCGCCCCATTAACGTACACCCAATATCCCCCCTAATTACCATACACCCCAATAATCTCCCCATTACCGGCGTACACGCCCAATATCCCCCTATTACCCTACACCCCATATCCCCAATAACCGTACACCCCAATATCCCCCTAATTACCGTACACCCAATATCCCCACTATTAACCATAACCCCAACATCCCCCTATTACCCGTACACCCAAATATCTCTCCCATTACTGTACAACCCCCAAATATTCCCCTAATTTAACCCGTACACCACCCACAACATCCCCTATTCACGCGTACACCCAATATCCCCCCTATTACCGTACACCCCAACATCCCCATATACCGTACACTTCCATTATCCCCTATTACCGTACACGCCCAACATCCCCCATTACGCGTACACCCAATTATCCCCCCATTACTGTTACACCCCAATATTCCCCTAATGTACGCGTACACCCCAATATCCCCTATTACCGACCCCCCATTATCCCCCTCATTACGCATAACCCCAATATCCCCTATTACCCGTACACCCCATTATGCCCCTATTACCGTACATGCCCCAAATATCCCGCTATTACCTCCTAGCACCCGCAACATTCCCCCTAAAAATTTTAAACACCGTACACCCCAATATCTCCCCATTACTGTTACACCCCAATATCCCCCTATGCCGTACCCCATTATCCCCTATTACCGCGTACACCCCCAATATCCCTATTGACCGTACACCACATCCCCTATTACCGTACAGCCCCAATATCCCGCGCTATTACCGTACACTTTCCATTACCCTATTACCGTACACCCCAATATCCCCCTAATTACCGTACCCCCCATCTACCCCCTAAATTACCGTACACCACATCCCCTATACGCGTACACCCCATATCCCCCTAATTACCGTACCCCCAAATTATCCCTATTACCGTACACCAATATCCCCCTATCTACCGTACACGGTCCCATTAATCCCCGCTATTACCGTAACACCCAATATCCCCGCTATTTAACCCTACACCAACATACCGCCTATTAAACCGTACACCCCAATACTCTGCGCCCATTACTGTACCACCCAATATCCCCCTTATTGAGTACCCCCCATTATCCCCTATTACCCGTACACCCAATATCCCCTATTACCGTACACCCAACATTCCCCTATTACGTACACACCCAAATCCGCCTATTAAAAACCGTACACCCCATATCCGCCCTATTACCGTACACCCCAATATCCCCCTATTTACCGCCTCGCCCCAATATCCCCATTACCATACACCACAAATATCCCCCTATTACCGTACACCCCATTATCCCCCCCGTTTTGGGGCCGTTCCCGCAGTTTGGTGAGTCGCAGCAGCTGCGCATGGTGCGGATCCTTCGCAGCACGTTGATGGTTCGTGTCGGGGGCGGCTGGATCGCGCTGGACGAGTTCCTGTCAAGGAACGAACCCGTGCCGAGGTGGGACCCCCCCCCGTCCCTATAATACCACCCTATAACCCCCCCACCCACAGCAGGACCCACAACCCACCCATAGCCCCTCCCCACCCCACATCCAGGACCCCCATAAACTCCCCTCCCCCCACATCCAGGACCCCCCAACCCCCTCCCCCTTTAACTCCACCCACCACCCCAACATAGGACCACCGACAACCACCTCCCCTCCCCTGTAACCCCCCAACCCCACCACAAAATGCCAGGACCCCCAACCCCCCCATAACCCCTCGCACCCAACATCCAGAGAACCCCTACACCCCTCCGCCCTGTAACCCCCGCACCCCACCATCCCAGGACCCCACAACGCCTTCCCCCCCTAAACCATTCCCCAACACCAACATCCAGGACCCCCAACTCCCCCCGCATATAACTCCCCCCCCGACCCACATCCAGGACCCCTCAACCACCCCCCTATAACCCCCGCCCACCCCCACATCCAGGGACCCTCAACCACCATCCCCCCGATAACCCGCCCCCCACCCCACATCCAGGACCCCTGACCCTGCCCCCATAAACCTCCCCAATCCCACATCCAGGACGCGCCATAACTCCCCCCCTCCCAACATCCAGGACCCCCCAACCCCCTCCCCTATAACGCACCCCCAACCCACATCCAGGACCCAGCCCCCCCCCCCCCCATAACTCCCTCCTCCCACATCCAGGACCCCCAACCCCACCCCCACCTATAGCCCCCCCTCCCACCCCACATCTAGGACCCGCGCCCCAACCCCCCCCCCCCACTAACCCCTCCACCCCACACCCAGGACCCCCCAACGCCCCCCTTTTACCCCCATTATCCCGCAGTGAAGGGCCGGACCAACGTGAAGATCAACGAGAAATACCTGAGTCCCGACACCTTCGGAACCGGCCGATGCTCCGGGATCCAATCGGCACCATCGTCCAAAGCTCTGTCCCCCAGCCGGTCCAATTCCAGCCTCAGCCTCTACAGCAGCGCATCGGCACCCAGCAGCCCCTTGGCCAGGAAGGTACGGCCGGGACCGGGACTGGGACCGGGACCGGGACCGAGATTGGAACCGGGACCGGAACCGGGACCGGAACCGGGACCGCCCCCCCGATCCGATTCCAACCCTTTTCGGGACTGGAACCGGGACCGGGACTGGGACCGGGACTGGAACCGGGACCGGGACTGGGACCGGGACTGGAACCGGAACCGGGACCGCCCCACTCCCCCTGACCCATGACCAGAACCGGGACCGAAACCGGGACCGCTCCGCTCCCCCCAACCCAGGACTGGGACCGCCCCGCTCCCCCCGCCCCCCCGACCCGATTCCGACCCTTTTCGGGACCGGGACCGCCCCGCTCCCCTCGCCCCGGTTCCGACCCTTTTCGTTCCCGCAGTCGGTTCGGCGGCGGACCCGCTCCGGTGACCGCTGCCCTCCCACCCGCGGTTCGCTGCCGCCCGACGGCGCGGAGCTGCGCTTCAACGCGGCCGAGGAGGAACCCCACGCCACCCCACCGGGTGAGTCCCGTGGGGTGGGGAAAGGAGTGGGGAGCTGGGCTCCGCTGACCCCCGCTCATCCCCGTCCATCCCCGTCCATCCCCATTCATCCCTGCTATTCACCGTCCATCTCCNTTCATCCCCGTCCATCCCCGTCCATCCCCATTCATCCCTGCTATTCACCGTCCATCTCCGTTCATCCCCGTCCATCCCCGTCCATTCCCATTCATCCCCACTCATCCCATCTTATCCCCGCTCATCCCCGTTCATCTCCATCCATCCCCGTTCATCCCCGTCCATCCCCGTTCATCCCCGTCCATCCCCGTTCATCCCCGTCCATCCCCGTTCATCCCCACTCATCCCCGTCCATCCCCGTCCATCCCCGTCCATCCCCATCCATCCCCGTTCATCCCCGTCCATCCCTGTCCATCCCCGTCCATCCCCGTCCATCCCCATCCATCCCCATCCATCCCCGTCCATCCCTGTCCATCCCCGTTCATCCCCGTCCATCCCCGTTCATCCCCGTCCATCCCCGTCCATCCCCGTCCATCCCCGTCCATCCCCGTCCATCCCCGTCCATCCCCGTCCATCCCCATCCATCCCTGTCCATCCCCGTCCATCCCCGTCCATCCCCATCCATCCCTGTCCATTCCCACTCATCCCAGTCCATCCCCATCCATCCCTGTCCATTCCCACTCATCCCAGTCCATCCCCATCCATCCCAGTTCATCCCCATCCATCCCCACTCAGCCCCGTCCATCCTGGCTCATCCCGATTCATCCCCGTCCATCCCCGTTCATCCCAATTCATCCCGGTTCATCCCCATCTCTCGTTTCAGATCCACCCGACGGTTCCCCCCTGGAGCGCCGCAGTCCGTGCCGCTGACCCCCCGTTGCCGCCCGGCCTCGGCCGCCCCCCACTCAGGACCGTCCCCCCTGGGGCTGGAGGACGGACACGCCGCGGGACCCCCAGCTCCAATGGCGGCTCTGACGGCAGCTCCACGCCGATGGCTGCGCTGTGGGTCCGGGAGCACCCTATGGATATATGGATATGCAACCCCCCCCACACACCCCCCAACCTCCCACCCCAAGGCCACACGTGGCCGCCCGATGTCCCCCGCTCCCTGTGCCGCTTCGGCGCTGCGCTCCCGGGAGCACTCGGCCCAAAAGACCCAAATAAAGACCCCCAAAAGACCCAAAATGCCATTAATTTGCCCCAAAACTCTGGGACCCCACGCTCCGTCCCTGCGCCCCGGGGGCGCTCAGCTTCAGCCGGGCCGGGCCGTCCATCCGCTCCCGGTGGGTGCGGGGTTCCCCCTTGGGCTCACGGCCCCGATTCTGGTGCTACCCCCCCCACAACCCCTCGCCTCTCGGCCGCCCCTCCCCAACCCCCCCAACCCCGGGTGGGGGTCCCTCTTTCCTCATCCCGGTCAGGAGGTCCCTCTTTCCTTGTCCCAGGCAGGGGGTCCCTTTTTCATCATCCTGTGCAGGGGGTCCCCCTTTCCTCGTCCCGGGAGGGGGGTCCCTCATTCCTTGTCCTGTGCAGGGGGTCCCTCTTTCCTCATCCCGGGTGGGGGGTCCCTCATTCCTCGTCCCGTGTAGGGGATTCCTCTTTCCTCATCCCAAGTGGGGGTCCCCCGCATTCCTCGTCCCAGGTGGGGGATCCCCCTTTCCTCGTCCTGGTGGGGGATCCCTCTTTCCTCATCCCAGGTGGGGTCCCTCTTTCCACGTCCCAAGTGGGGGTCCCCCCCTTTCCTCGTCCCAAGTGGGGGTCCCCCCCTTTCCTCGTCCCAGGTGGGGCTCCCCCTTTCCTCGTCCTGGTGGGGGGTCCCTCTTTCCTTGTCCCGAGAGGAGGGTCCCCCTTTCCTCGTGCCGGGTGGGGGGTCCCGGCTGCGCCCCGCATGTTCCCCGCTCCCCACTAACCGGACGGCATTAGAGCTGAATGTAACCACGGCGGGGCGCAGCCCCACAATAAACACTCGAGGGCTTTTTCCGTCCGCATCCAAGGGCGGGCCGGGCCGGGCCGTGTGTCTGTCCGTGTGTCTGTCTGTCTGTCTGTCTGTCTGTCTGTGTTTGCTGCCGGGCTCCCTTCCAACCCAACGGCACCAGACGCGGCGCCGGCCGCATTTGGCAGCGGGTCGGTCCGGGCGCTGCTCCGCGTCCCCTCCCGTGCCAGGAACGCGGCGCTGCGGCTCCTGCCGTGACGAGGTGGGGGATGAGAGGGAGGCGCAGCCCACGCCCACACTGCAACCATGGGATGGGCCGTGGACTCAGCCCCATCCAGCCCAGCCCCCTCCTATACCATCCATCGCATCCCATCCCATCCCATCCCATCCCATCCCATCCCATCCCCCATCCCCGCACCTCCAAACCCACCTCTATCCCCATCCCATCCCATCCCAAACCCATCCCCATCCCCGCCTCTAATTCCCATCCTATCCCACCCATCCCATCCCATCCCATAATATCCCATCCTATCCCTTCCCATTTCACCCCCATCCCATCCTATCTCATCCCATCCCCCTCCCATCCCCATCCCCACTTCTATCCCCATCCCATCCCACCTCATCCCATCCCCATCCCACTGCCATCCCATCCCACCCCCCTCCTGTCCTCATCCCTACCTCTATCCCCATTCCATCCCATCCCCATCCCATCCCACCTCATCCCATCCCATAATATCCCACGCCATGCTATGCCATGCTATGCCATGCTGTAATATGCCATGCCATACTATGCCATGCCATGCTGTGCCATGCTATGCCATGCTGTGCCATGCCGTGCCATGCCATGCCATGCTGTGCCATGCTGTGCCATGCTGTGCTATGCCATGCTGTGCCATGCTGTGCTATGCCATGCCGTGCCATGCTGTGCCATGCTATGCCATGCTGTGCCATGCTGTGCCATGCCGTGCCATGCCGTGCCATGCTGTGCCATGCTGTGCCATGCTGTGCCATGCCATCCTATGCCTTGCCGTGCCATGCTGTGCCATGCTGTGCCATGCTGTGCTATGCCTTGCCGTGCCATGCTGTGCCATGCCACGTCATGCCATGCCATGCCATGCCATGCTGTGCCATGCCATGCAGTGCCATGCTGTGTCATGCCATGCCATGCCATGCCGTGCCATGCCATGCCATGCTGTGCCATACTGTGCTATGTCATGCCATGTCATGCTGTTCCATGCCATGCCATGCCAGGCTGTGCCATGCTATGCTGTGCCATACTATCTCATGCCATGCCGTGCTGTGCCGTATCATGCCGTGCTGTGCCATGCTATGCTGTACCATGCTATCCTATGCCATGCTGTGCCATGTCATGCTGTGCCATGCCATGTGTTGTTATGCATTGCTATGCCATGCTGCGCTATGCTATGCCATGCCGTGTTGTGCTATGCCATGCTGTTCCATGCCGTGCTGTGCCGTGTTGTGCTGTGCCATGCATTGCCATGCCATGCCATGCTGTTCCATGCCATGTAGTGCCATGCCATGCTGTTCCATGCCATGCCATGTTGTGCCATGCCATGCTGTTCCATGCCATGCCGTGTTGTTCCATGCCATGCTGTGCCGTGTTGTTCCATGCCATGCCGTGTTGTTCCATGCCATGCTGTGTTGTGCCATGCCATGTTGTTCCATGCCATGCCGTGTTGTTCCATGCCATGCTGTTCCATGCCGTGTTGTTCCATGCCATGCCGTGTTGTTCCATGCCATGCCGTGTTGTTCCATGCCATGCTGTGTTGTTCCATGCCATGCCGTG
>NC_029517.1:134687946-134706316 GCF_001577835.2 Coturnix japonica | reverse complement strand
GTGTTGTTCCATGCCATGCTGTGCCGTGTTGTGCCGTGCCACGCGTTGCTATGCCAACCCGTGCCATGTTTCTCTACACGGTGCCACCCAACGTGCTCATCCCGTGCCTGGATACGGGCATCCTTCCAGCCAACACAACTCCCCCGCACCACAAACATTGCGCCCCATAGCAGCTCATCCCGCCCTCCTGCACCGCCCGGCGGCTCCTGGAGATGCAGGGAGAGGGTGTGGGGCTGGTGAGGGATGGGGAGGTGGAGGGGAGGGTGCTGGGGTGGGGGGGGAACAGAACACGGGGCATCCAACGCAGGGAGGTGGGCAGGAGTGGGATCGGGGCTGGGGTTGGGGGTTAGGATTGGAGTTAAGGTTGGTATTAAGGGTTAGGATTGGAGTTATTGGGGTTAGGATTGGAGTTAAGGTTGGTATTGGGGTTAGGATTGGAGTTAGGTTGGTATAAGGTTAGGATTGGAGTGTATTGGGTTAGGGATTGGAGTTAGTTGGTATTAAGGTTAGGATTAGAGTTATTTGGGTTTAGGAATTGAGGTTAATGTTGGTTATTGAAGGGATAGGATTTGGAGTTATTCGGGGTTAAGGATATGGAGTTAAGGTTGGTATTGGGGTTAGGGTGGAGTTAAGGTTGGTATTAAGGGTTAGGAATTGGAGTTATTGGGGTCGGATTGGAAGTTAAGGTTGGTATTAAGGGTTAAGATTGGAGTTTATTGGGGTAGGATTGGGTTACGGTGGTGTTGGGATTAGGATTGGAGTTATTGGGGTTAGGATTGGAGTCTATTGGGGGTTAGGATTGGAGTTAAGGTTGGTATTAAGGTTAGGATTGGCAGTTAGGTTGGTATTGGGGTTAGGATTGAGTTAAGGTTGTTATAAGGTTAGGATTGGAGTTATTGGGGTTAGGATTGGAGTTAAGGTTGGTATTGGGGTTTTAGGATTGAGGTTATTGGGGTTAAGGATTGGAGTTAAGTTTTGGTGTTGGGCATTTAGGATTGTGAGTTATTGGGTTAGGATTGGAGTTATTGGGGTTAGGATTGGAGTTAAGGTTGGTATTGGGGTTAGGATTGGAGTTAAGGTTGGTATTAAGGGTTAGGATTGGAGTTATTGGGGTTAGGATTTGGAGTTAAGGTTGGTATTAAGTTAGGATGGAGTTTATTGGGCGGTTAGTGATTGGAGTTATTAGGGAGTTTGATTGGGTTAAGGTTGGTATGGGGTTAGGATTGGAGTTAAGGTTGGTACTAAGGGTTTAGGATTGGCGTTTATTGGGGTTAGGATTGGAGTTAAGGTTGGTATTCAAGGTTAGGAATGGAGTTATTGGGGTTAGGATTGGAGTTAAAGGTTTGGTTATTGGGTTGGAGGAGTGTATTGGGGTTAGGGATTGGAGTTTAAGTTGGTATTAAGGGTTAGGAATTGGAGTTATTGGGGTTAGGATTGGAGTAAGGTTGGTATTAAGGGTTAGGAATTAGAGTTATTTGGGTTAGGATTGGGTCTAAGGTTGGTAATTTAGGATTAGGATTGGAGTATTGGGGTTAGGATGGAGTTAAAGGTTTGGTATTGGGATTTTGATTGTGTTAAGGTTGGTATTAGGGTTAGGATTGGAATTAAGGTTGGTTTTAAGGGTTAGGATTGGAGTTATTGGGGTTAGGATTGGAGTTAAGGTTGGTGTTGGGTTAGGATTGGGAGTTATTAGGGGTTAGATTGGAGTTTTAAGGTTGGTATTAAGGTTAGTGATTGGAGTTTATTGGGGTTAGGATTCGGGAGTTAGGTTGGTATTGGGGTTAGGATTGGAGTTAGGTGTATTAAGGGTTAGGATTGGAGTTATTGGGGTTAGGATTGGAGTTAAGGTTGGTATTGGGGTTAGGATTGGAGTTATTGGGGTTAGGATTGGAGTTAAATTGGTATTAAGGATTAGGATTGGAGTTTTATTAGGGTTAGGATTGGAGTTAAGGTTGGTATTAGGATAGGATTGAGTTAATTGGGTTGGATTGGAGTTAAGGTTTGGTATTGGGGTTAGGATTGGAGTTAAGGGTTGGTATAAGGGTTAGGATTGAGTTATTGGGCGGTAGGATTGGAGTTAGGTTGGTATTACGGGTTAGAACTTGGAGTTTTGGGTTAGGATTGGGTTTAAGGTTTGGTGTTGGGAATTTAGGATTGGAGTTATTGGGGGTTAGGATTGGAGTTAATTGGGGGTTAGGATTGGAGTTAAGGTTGGTATTAAGGGTTAGGATTGGAGTAAGGTTGTATTGGGGTTAGGATTGGAGTTATTGGGGTTAGGATTGGAGTTAAGGTTGGTGTTGGGATTTAGGATTGGAGTTATTGGGGTTAGGATTGGAGTTATTGGGGTTAGGATTGGAGTTAAGGTTGGTATTGGGATTTAGGATTGGAATTAAGGTTGGTATTGAGGTCAGGGTTGTGGTTGGAGTTTGGGTTGGGTTTGGGATTCGGGTTGGGGTTTAGCTTAGGTCTGGGGTTGGGGTTGGGATTAGGCTCAGGATTGGGGTTGGGGTTTGGCTGAGGTTAGGGTAGAGGTTGGGGTTGGAGTTGGGATTCGGTTTGAGGGTGGGTGTCAGGGTTAGGGTCAGGGTTGAGGTTGGGTTTAGGGTCAGGGTTGTTTTTAGGGTTGACTGAGGTTGGATTTAGGGTCAGGGTTGGATTTGGGTTGAGGATTGAGGTTGGATTTAGGGTTAGTGTTGGAGTTCCTTGTGGGTTTAGGGTTGGGAATGGGTTGAGGACTGAGGTTTGGTTTAGGGTCAGAGTTGGGTTTAGGGTTGAGGACTGAGGTTGGGTTTAGGGTTAAGGATTGAGGTTGGGTTTAGGGTTAAGGATTGAGGTTGAGTTTAGGGTCAGGGTTGGGTTTAGGGCTGAGGATTGAGGTTGGGTTTAGGGTCAGGGTTGGGCTTGGGTTGAGGATTGAGGCTGGGTTTAGGGTTAGGTTTGCGGTTATGTGTGGGTTTAGGGTTGGGATTGGGTTGGGGATTGAGGTTGGGTTTATAGTCAGGGTTGGGTTTAGGGTTAGGTTTGGGGCTATGTGTGGGTTTAGGGTTGGGATCGGGATTGGGGTTAAGTGAATGATTTTGGCACCAAGGGTTGGGCTCAGGTTGGGTTTAGAGTTGAGGGTTGAGGTTGGGTTTAGGGTCAGGGCTGGGTTTAGGGTTGAGGATTGAGGTTTGGTTTAGGGTCAGGGTTGGGGTTACGTGTGGGTTTAGGGTTGGGATTGGGATCAGGGTTGTGGTTAAGCAAATGATTTTGGCACTGAGGGTTGGGCTCAGGTTGGGTTTAGGGTCAGGGCTGGGTTTAAGGTTGAGGATTGAGGTTTGGTTTAGGGTTGGGATTGGGTTAAGGATTGAGGTTGGGTTTAGGGTTAGGGTCGGGGTTCCATGTGGGTTTAGGTTTGGGATTGGGGTTGGTGTTAAGCAAATGATTTTGGCCTTGAGGGTTGGGCTCAGGTTGGGTTTAGGGTTGAGGGTTGAGGTTGGGTTTAGGGTCAGGGCTGGGTTTAAGTTTGAGGACTGAGGTTTGGTTTAGGGTTGGGGATTGAGGTTAAGGATTGAGGTTGGGTTTAGGGTTAGGGTTGAAGTTCCATGTAGGTTTAGGTTTGGGATTGGGGTTGTGGTTAAGTGAATGGTTTTGGCCCTGAGGGTTGGGCTGATGTTGTGCTTTCAGGGTCCCCCCGCCGGTCCCCAGCGCTGCCCCCCAATGCCCCCAAGTCGTTGCGGTGCTGCTGAGCCGCAGCCGGACCCCGATCCCGTTTTGGGGGGGTATTGGGGGGGGGGTGTAGTTTGGGGCGTGCCATCCGCGTGCCGAAGGTGCGGGGTTGGGCCGTTGTGTCATTCCGCGGGGGCGGGGAAGGGAAAGGTTTTAAACGCGGCCCGGGCCGGGGCAGGAAAGAGCGGCAGAAGCGTCGGAACCGCCGGTACCTGCAGGGCGCAGCCGGACCGACACCGCCGCGGGGAGGGAGGTAGGCGGGGATGGAACGAGCGAGCGGGGCCGAGCGGAGGATGCGGGAGCGACGCCAGGAACGACAGGAATGTGGCTCCACCCGCACCTGGCTGAGGACAGAGCGGGTGTGGGGGGGAGGAACGGAGCGGGCTGTAGCGGGGGAGGTGGGGGGAATGAAGGGGGGTGGGGTGGGGTGGGGGTGAGGGGTGGGGGTCCCGTCTGGGCACGGTGCAAACCCTAAACCTAAACCCAAACCCTAAACCTAAACCCAAACCCTAATCCTAACCCTAAACCCTAACCTTACCTGAACACAAACCCTAACTCCAACCCTAAATCTAAACCCTAAGCCTAAACCCTAAATCTAAACTCTAACCTTACCCAAACACTAACCCAACTCCAAGCCTACCCCTAACCCCTAAACCCTAACCCTAACCGTCTGGGCATGGAGCGAACCCTAAAACGAAACCCTAAACTCTAAACCCCTAACCCTAACCCTTAAACCTTAACCCGTAACCCTAACCCTAACCCTAGACATTAAACCCTAAACCCTAACCCAAACCCCTAACCCCAAACCTTAAACCCTAAACCCTAACCCAAAACCCTAACTCAAAACCTAACCCTAAACCCTCACCTTAACCCCCAAACCCTAACCCCTACCCCTAACCCCCAAACCTCTAAACCCTAACCCCAAAACTCTAACTCCTAACACTAAACCCTAAACCCTAAACCTTAAACTTTAAACCCCAAACCCAAACCCTTAACCCTTAACCCTAAACCCAAACCCCAACCCCTAACCCCTAACCCAAACCCTAACCCTTAACCCTAAACCCAAACCCAAACCCTAACCCCCAGCCCCTAACCCTAAATCCTAACCCAAACCCTAATCCTAACCCTAAACCCTGACCCAACCCCTAACCCCCAAACCCTAACCCCAACCCCTAACCCCCAAACCCCTAACCCTAAACCCTAACCTCTCACCCTAACCCCAAACCCTTAACCCCTAACCCCAACCCCTAACCCCCAAACCTCTAAACCCTAACCCCAAAGCTCTAACCCAAACCCCTAACCCCCAAACCTCTAAAACCCTAACCCCAAAACTCTAACTCCTAACCCTAAACCTTAAACTTACCCAAACCCAAACCCCTAACCCTAACCCCAACCCCTGACCCTCAACCCTAACCCAAACCCTAACCCAAACCCTAACCCAAACCCATTGTCCGGTGTCCCCTTGTCACATCCCACCCCTCCCTCACCCAAGCCCACCCCTCCCCCCCAGGACCGCCCAATCGGCCGACGTGGACCGCGAAAGCCGCCCCCGCAGCGCCCGGCCCGCGTCCCCACCCGCAGTTCCCCACCCCAAAGCGGAGCTCCCCGCCCGCCGACGCATCCGCGGCCCCTTGCCCTTCGTTCGCTCCTCCCTCCTGCCTCGCCACCCTCTCTCACCCTCCCACCCCCCCCTCTCCTGCCTCCACCTCCCACCCGTTCCCTTTGCTGGGCATACGGACCCGGGGGTGGGCATAGAACCGGGGAGGGGTGAACATAGTCGCCGGGGTGGGTGGGGTACAGAGCCGAGGGGGTGGGAAAGAGCCGGGGGGGGGGCATAGTTGCGGGGGGGGTGGGGAATGAGCCGGGGGGGGTGGGCATAGAGTCCGGGGGGGGTGGGCATAGAGCCGGGGGGGTGGGCATAGAAGCCCGGGGGGGATGGGCATAGAGCCGGGGATGGGTGGGCATGGAGCCGAGGGGTGGGCATTAGAGCCGGGGATGGGGTGGCACGGAGCGAGGGGTGGGCATAGCGAGCGGGCGAGCGGCGGGTGGGTCACAGTGCCGGAGGGGGTGGGCACGGACACAAGGGGTGTGGGCATAGAGCTGGGGGGGTGGGCACGGAGCCGGGAGGGTGGGCATAGAACCGGGGGGTCGGGGGGTGTGCGGCTGGGTGAGGAGCGATGGGTGATGCTGCGTGTGGAGCAGGGCAAGGAGCAGAGCGTGGAGCAATGAGCTCAGCAGTGCCCAAAGCGATGCACGGAGCAATGCATGGAACAATGCACGGAGCAATGCACAGAGCAATGCATGGAGCAATGCCCAAAGCAATGCACGGAGTGATGCCCAAAGCAGTGCCCAAAGCAATGCACAGAGCAATGCGCTGAGCAATGCACGGAGCAATGCCCAAAGCAATGCATGGAGCAATGAGCTGAGCAATGCCCAAAGCAATGCACGGAACAGTGCACAGAGCAATGCATGGAGCAATGTGTGGAGCAATGCATGAAGCAATGCCCAAAGCAATGCACAGAGTAGTGAGTGGAGCAATGCACATAGCAATGCACAGAGCAATGCACAGAGCAGTGAATGGAGCAATGCACAGTGCAGTGAATGGAGCAGTGAGTGGAGCTATGCATGGAGCAATGCATGGGACAATGCTGGGGCAATGCAGGGAGCAGAGAGCAGAGAAATGCATGAAGCAATGCCCAAAGCAATGCATGGAGCAGTGCATGGAGCAATGCACAGTGCAGTGCACACCATCATCAGGCTGTGCCATGTGCAGTGTTGTGCTGTGCTGTGCAGTACAGGGCAGCGCTATGCAGTTCTTTGCAGTGCTATGCAGTGTTGTGCAGTGCAGTGCTATGCAGTGCTGTTCAGGGTTGTGCCATGCAGTGCTGTGCAGTGCAGTGTTGTTCAGGGCTGTGCAGTACAGCGCTGTGCAGTGCTGTGCAATGCAATGCTGTGCAGTGCAGTGCTATGCAGTGCAGTGTTATGCAGTGCTGTGCTGTGCAGTACAGTGTAGTGCCGTGCTATGCAGTGCAGGGCTGTGCTGTGCTGCTCAGGGCTGGGCTGGGCTCTGCAATGCAGTGCTATGCATTGCTGTGCAGTACTGTTCAGGGCTGCGCAGGGTTGCACTGGTCTGTGCGATGCAGTGCTGTGCAGTGCTGTGCAGTGCTGTGCAGTGCTGTGCAATACTGTTCAGGGCTGTGCAGTGCAGTGTAGTGCTTTGCAGTGCTGTGCCATGCAGTGCTGTGCAGTGCAGTGCTGTTCAGGGCTGTGCAGTACAGTGCAGTGCTATGCAGTGTTGTGCTGTGCTGGGCTGTGCAGTACAGCGCTATGCAGTGCTGTGCAATGCAATGCTGTGCAGTGTAGTGCTATGCAGTGCAGTGTTAAGCAGTGCTGTGCAATGCAGTGCTGTGCAGTGCAGTGCAGGGCTGTGCTGTGCTGTGTTGTGGTGTGCTGTGCTGTGCTGTTCAGGTCTGGGCTGTGCTGTGCTATGCAGTGCTGTGCAGTGCTGTGCAATGCTGTTCAGGGCTGTGCAGTGCAGGGCTGTGCTGTGCCATGCAGGGCTGTGTAGTGTTTTGCAGTGCAGTGCTGTGGAATGCAGTGCTGTGCAGTGCAGGGCTGTGCCATGTTGTGCAGTGCCATGCAGGGCTGTGCAGTGCAGGGCTGCGCTGTGCCATGCAGGGCTGTGTAGTGTTTTGCAGTGCAGGGCTATGCAATGCTATTCAGTGCTGTGCTGTGCAGGGCTGTGCAGAGCAGTGCTCTGGTGTGCAGTGCTGTTCAGGGCTGTGCAGGGCTATGCAGTGCTATGCAGCGCAGTGCTGTGCTGTGCAGGGCTGTGCCATGTTGTGCAGTGCCGTGCAGGGCTGTGCTGTGCAGTGCAGGGCTATGCAATGCTATTCAGTGCTGTGCAGTGCAGGGCTGTGCAGAGCAGTGCTCTGGTGTGCAGTGCTTTTCAGGGCTGTGCAGTGCAGTGCTCTGGTGTGCAGTGCTGTGTTGTGCTGTGCAGTGCAGTGCTGTACAGGGCTGTGCTGAGGAGCACCCTAAGGGCAGCCTGGAGCCGCCCTGCCCAGAGCTCACCTTACTCACGGTTTCCATGGGGCTGTTTGTGTGCAATGGAAGGGAGCAGCAGATCAGCGTCCCTCCCTCCCCCCCACCTTCCACCCCACTCCTTCCTCTCTGTGCCCCCCCATTCCCTCCCCACTGCTTCCTCCCTGCGCCCCTCAACGTTCTGCTGAGCTGTGAGCCTTCTTTCCCTCTGGCCCCATGGAGGCTCAGTGCCAAGCCCACGCCCTGCCCCACTTCGTGGTGCAGGTTTGGGGCTATGGAAGCACAGAGTCAGAGCAGCAGAGATGGTTCCGTGCTCAGGGTCCTGCCGGGTGAGCTGGGGCTGCACGGGGCCCTTTGGTGCCCGCTCTGCTCGGGGTGCACACGTGTGCATGCGCACAGCTGCGCCGCTCTGCACTGCTGGTGTTTGCTCTATCGGCGCCAGGCCAGGCTGTGAGCTCAGGGCGGGACGCATGCACAGCTGCGATGCAGGCAGTCCTCACCTCGCTGCAGCCACAGCAATGCACTGTTTCTGTGCCTCACGTTGCAGTCCCGCTCACAGCGCAGCCCCCACATCAGCACAGAACACGGAGCCATTGGGTTGGAAGCAGCCTTCACAATCACAGAAGCACTGCACAGTTGGGCTGGAAACCCCCCTGCTGTGTGCTGGGTGACCCCCACCAGCTCCGGGCCCCATCCGCAGCCTCAGGCACCTCCATTAATGGGGCACCCTTGGCTCTGGGGAAGGGATTCCCCCCCTCATCCAACCCCACTCCCCCATGTTGATTTAAAGCTATTCCCTCTGGTTTGCTCTGCACAGTGCTCAGCCACCCCCTGCAGCCCCTGCACACCCAGCAGCTCTCCAAACACATCAGAGGTCGGCACTTCCCACACCCCCACTGGGGTCTGAAGTTCCTTCATGCCTTATGGGGGGCTTTGACCACCTCACCCCATTGCCCCCAGCTGCGACCCTGAGCTCTGTCCATCACAGCATCCCATCCTTGTGTGTCCTGCATGGAGCCAGCTCAGCAGCTCAGGGAGCAGCAGAGTTGTTCCTGCAATGGGGCTGGCTCTGTGCAGCGGGCAGATGCTCCGTGCTCAGCCCATGGCTGCTCAGCTTCTCTGCCCCTGGGATACTTCTCCTTTTCTTCCCCACACGAATCATAGAATCATAGAATGACCCAGGTTGGAAAAGACCTTGAAGATCATCAAGTCCAACCGCAGCCCAACCAGAACCCTATAACCATAGTACCCTATAACCATAGTACCCTATAACCATAGTACCCTAACTCTAACAACCCTACACTAAATCATATCCCTCAGTGAGTTTGAGAAAAGCCCATTTCTCACTGATTTCCCCTCTCCACAGATTGCTGTGATCGGGACACGGCACGGAGGGAGCAGGAGGATGGCGAGCAAGGCGCTGCTGAACGGGACAGCCATGAATGGGACGGCCATGAACGGCCACAGTGAGCACAGGGATGCACCAGGAGCAAACTGCCTGCCTGGTAAGAAGAAGGCAGCAGCTGGCAGGGATGTGGCAGCAGTGAACCCCAGCGCAGCACCCTCGGCAGCAGCTGGCAGGGATGCAGCAGCAACGCAGAGCAGCGGCGCAGCCGGCAGCATCGCTGGGGTGTACATAGAGGCTTCAAAGAAGATGATGAGTTTTTACGATGCCACTGAAGAGCACCTGCTGAACATGGAGCCCACACTGCTCCTCCTCGAGGCGCAAGCGGCTACGGGCGGCATTGCTGATGTGGGGCAGAAGTCACTCGTGTCTGTGGCAGAGGCCGTGCGGAGGGGGCTGGTGGGGCTGGAGCTGAAGGAGAGGCTGCTGGCTGCTGAGAGAGCGGCCTCCGGCTTCGTGGACCCCTACACGGAGGAGCAGATCCCTCTGTTCCGGGCGATGCAGAAGGAGCTGCTGGGGAGGGAGCAGGGCCTGCGGCTGCTGGAGGCCCAGCTGGCAACCGGGGGCCTCATCGACCCAGCCACGGGTGAGCGGCTCCAGGCAGAGGCTGCCTATAAGATGGGCCTCTTGGATGAGGAGATGGGGCAGCTCCTGTCTGACGGCGGCGAGGAGAGCAAAGGGTTCCTCGACCCCAACAGCATGGAGAGGGTCAGCTACACAGAGCTCAGGGGGCGGTGTGTGGTGGATCCGGCCTCGGGGTTCCTCCTCCTGCCCCTGCAGCTCACATTCGTGGGGCTGGGAGGGCGAGTGAGCAGCACGGAGCTGCGCGATGCCGGCATCATCGGCCCCGATGTGCTCAGGGCTCTGCAGGAGGGGAAGGTGTCAGCCCGGGAGGTGGCCGAGGACGATGCGGTGCAGCGGTTCCTGTGCGGCACAAGGAGCGTGGCCGGTGTGGTTCTGCCCTCTGGGGAGCGGAAGAGCCTTTACCAGGCACTGCGGGAGCACCTCCTGCTGCCCGGCGCTGCACTGGCGCTGCTGCAGGTGCAGGCCTCCACCGGCAGCCTGACCGACCCTGTGCAGAACAGGAGCTTCTCCGTGGATGAGGCCGTCAGGAGCGGCCTCGTTGGCCCCGAGCTGCATGAGAAACTGTCTTCAGCAGAGCGGTCTGTCAGCGGGTACCAGGACCCCTGCACCGGGGACATGCTGTCCCTGTTCCAAGCCATGAGCAAGGGCTTCGTCCCCAGGGACCACGGTCTCCACCTCCTGGAGGCTCAGGTGGCCACTGGTGGTGTCATCGCTCCGGGACGGCACTTCCGTGTCCCTGCAGAGACTGCGTGCCACTGGGGGTACCTGGATGAGAGCACCCTGCAGCTCCTCACCAGTCCCACCGAGGACACCAAAGGGTTCTTCCATCCCAGCTCCCAGCAGAAGCTGAGCTATGCAGAGCTGCTGGCGCTGTGCGTCACCGACCCCAGCACTGGGCTCCTGCTGCTGCCGCTCGGTGATGGACCCGAAGGGACGCGCCTCTTCCTAGACCGCAGCACCCAAACGGCTCTGGAGAACATGAAGGTGCCCATTGCTGTTGGCAAGTTCAAAGGAAAGTCGGTGTCCCTCTGGAAGCTCCTCTTCTCTGACTACATGCAGAGTGAGCAAAGAGCTGCCCTCAGCCGGCAGTACCTGGAGGGGGAGCTCTCCATGCAGGAGATGGCTGAGGCTGTCCGTGCCACCATTGAGGAAACAGCTTCTGCAGCCAACATCACCTTTGAAGGACTGAGGGGGCGTGTGACCGCTGACCAGCTCCTGAGCTCCGAGATCATCAACAAGGACCTGTTCAAGAAACTGAAGGAGGGGGAAACGTCAGCCAAGGAAGTAGTGGGAATGGACACGGTCAGGAAGTACCTGGAAGGGACAGGGAGCATCGCTGGGCTGCTGCTTCCTGAGTCCCAGGAGAAGATCAGCATCTACCAGGCCAAGAGGAAAGGGCTCTTGAGGCCAGGGACGTCGCTGATCCTCCTGGAGGCGCAGGCTGCCACAGGCTTCGTCATCGACCCGGTGGCCAACAAACATTATTCCGTGGATGAGGCTTTAAGGGCAAACGTCATCGGCCCCGATGTCTATGACAAGCTGCTGTCAGCAGAGAAATGTGTCACCGGGTACCGAGACCCCTGCTCAGGCGACAAGATCTCCCTGTTCCAGGCCATGAAGAAGGAGTTGATTGTCAAGGAGCACGGCGTGCGCCTGCTGGAGGCCCAGATCGCCACTGGCGGCATCATCGACCCCGTGCACAGCCACCGCATCCCTGTGGAGGTGGCCTACAAGCGCGGTTACCTGGACAAGAAGATGACCATCATCCTGTCAGACCCCAGCGACGACACCAAGGGCTTCTTCGACCCCAACACGGAGGAGAACCTCACCTACCTGCAGCTGAAGGAGAAGTGCGTGACGGAGCCAGGCAGCGGGCTCTGCCTCCTCCCCCTGAACAGCAGGAGGCGGCAGTTGGTGGACGCTGCCACACGAGAGCTGTTCTGCAGCTCCTGGCTGCCCGTCCGCTTCGGGCGTCTGCGTGGGGAGAGAGTCTCTGTGTGGGAGCTGCTGACCTCCGAGTACTTCAGCGAGGGGCGGCGCCGGGAGATCTTCAACCACTACCGGCTGAAGAAGCTCAGCCTGGAGCAGATCCGGGCCATGCTGGAGGAGGAGATGAAGAAGTGGGCCCCCATCAAGTTTCCGGCCCTGAGGGGCAGCGTCAGCGCGTACCACCTGATGGAGACGGGCATCATCGACAGGGCTCTGCTGGAGGAGGTGCTGGAGGGCACTGTCAGCCCCGAGGAAGTCTTGCGCATGGACTCGGTCAGAAAGTACCTCTATGGCTCCGGCAGCATCGGGGGCATCGTGCTCCAGCCCTCAAACCAGAAGATGAGCATCTACGAGGCCATGAAGCAGAACATCGTGGTACCTGGAGTAGCCCTACCACTCCTGGAGGCTCAGGCTGCCACAGGCTTCATTATTGACCCCGTGAACAACCAGAAGCTCCGTGTGGATGAGGCCGTCAAGGAGGGTGTTGTTGGGCCGGAGGTGCATGAGAAGCTGCAGCAAGCAGAAGGGGCAGTGTCGGGCTATAAAGACCCCTTCACAGGCAAGAAGATACCCCTCTTCCAGGCCATGAAGAAGGGTCTGATTGCGGACAAGCAGGCCATGCAGCTGATGGAGGTGCAGATGGCAACTGGAGGCATCATCGACCCAGCGTGTGGCCACCACGTCCCCATTGAAGCTGCCCAGAAGCGCGGGTGCCTGGATGAGGACACGAGCAGAGCCCTTTCTGAGCCCAGTGACAGCAACAAAGCCTTCTGTGTCCCAGACAGCAAGGAGAACGTGAGCTACGCTGAGCTCATCCAGCGCTGCCAGAAGGATGAGGTGTCTGGCTTCCACCTGCTGCCTCTGCTGCAGACAGCCGCTCCTGCCTACACGGATGAGCAAATCCAGCAGCTCTTTCGGGAAACCATAGTGAAGGAGAAAGGAATCTCCCTCTGGGCGCTTATCCACTCCGGGTACTTCACCGAGGAGAAGCGGAGGGACTTTGTGGAGAAGTTCCGGGCGAAGGAAATATCGCTGCAGCAGCTGATTGCGCTGGTGCTTGAGCTGGTGGGGGAGATGGAAATGAAAGCCCGCACCCACATCATGCTGGGAGGTCTGCGGGGCAGCGTCCCCGCCATCTGGCTGCTGGAGGCCGGCATCATCACGGAGAAGATGTTTGAAGAGCTGGCTCAGGGCATCCGAACTCCTGAGGAGGTGGCTGAAGACAGCAGTGTGAAGAGGTACCTGCAGGGCACGGGCAGCATCGCCGGGGTGCTCGTAGAGGCATCCAAAACGAAGATGAGCTTTTACGATGCCATGAAGAACAACCTCCTCCTGCCTGGGGCTGCCCTGAAGCTGCTGGAAGCTCAGGCGGCCACAGGGTACCTCACTGACCCCACCACAAGCCGCAGGCTCAGTGTGAGGGACGCTGTGCAGGTGGGCATCGTTGGTGAAGAGCTCACAGAGACGCTGCTCCGCGCAGAGAGGGCGGTGGTGGGCTACACAGACCCCTACACCGGGAGCCCCATCTCCCTGTGCCAGGCTGTCAGGAAGGAGCTCGTTCCCATGGCTGACGCTGTGCCTTTGCTGGAGGCCCAGCTGGCCTCAGGGGGGGTCATCGATCCCATCCACCACCACCACCTCCCGCTCCAGGCTGCATACAAGTACGGCTTCTTCGATGAGAACTTGAACCAAAGCCTCATGCAGCTGAACGACAGCACCAAGATCTTCTTTGATCCAAACACAAAGGAGAATGTGACCTACCAGCAGCTGAAGGACCGGTGTGTTCACGAGGCCGAGACGGGCCTCTGGCTCCTTCCTCTGTCCAAAGATGCCATGTTCTGTGTGGACGACCAAACCATGGAGGTGCTGAAATCTGTGACCGTCTGCATCAACGTGGGGCGGTTCAAAGGGCAGACGGTGTCCGTCTGGGACCTCCTCAACTCCGAGTACATCACGGACAGCAAAAGGAGGGAGCTGGTGCAGAAGTACAAAGATGAGAATGCCGAAGCACTGCAAGAAATCATAACCATCATCACCATGATTATCAAAGAGACCGAGACGCAAGGCAAGAAGTTTGCATTCAAAGGCCTGAGGAAAAAGGTGTCCGCCAGCGATCTGTTCCGGTCCCAGCTGATAGACAAGAAAACCCTCGATGAGCTCAACCAGGGAAAGAAAACAGTCCAAGAAGTCACCAAAATGGACTCCGTCCGCCTATACCTGGAGGGCAGCAATTTCATAGCGGGAGTCCTCATCCAGCCGAGCAATGAGAAGATGAGCATCTACCAGGCCATGCGGAAGGGCATCCTGAGGCCGGGCACGGCGCTGGTGCTGCTGGAGGCGCAAGCTGCCACCGGCTTCATCATCGACCCGGAGAAAAACAAGAAGTTCTCAGTGGAGGAGGCGCTGAAGGCCGGGCTCATCGGGTTGGAGATTCATGAAAAGCTGCTCTCTGCAGAGAGGGCTGTGACGGGCTACACCGACCCCTACACAAAAGCACCCATGTCCCTCTTTGAAGCCATGAACCAAGGGCTGATTGTGAAGAGCCACGGTGTGCGCCTGTTAGAGGCACAGATCGCCACCGGCGGCATCATCGACCCCGTGCACAGCCACCGCATCCCCGTCAAGGTGGCCTACGAGCGTGGCTACTTCAATGAGGAGCTCAACCTGATCCTCAGTGATCCAAGCGATGACACCAAAGGGTTTTTTGATCCCAATACAGAAGAGAACCTGACCTACATGCAGCTCCTGGAGAGGTGCGTTCAGGATGCAGAGACGGGGTTGTACATGCTACAGGTTGTGCAGGAAGGGGGAAAATACTTCTACATTGATGAGCTGACAAGGCAGGTTCTGCAGTCAAAGCCTCTTCAAGTGAAAGTTGGAAGATTCAAGGACCAAACTGTGTCTGTCTGGAATATTCTCTACTCTCATTATATCTCTGAGCAGAAAAGGAAAGAACTATTAAAGCAGTACAAATACAAGACTCTTACTCTGGAAGACCTTATAGCTCTCATCCTCAAAATAATTGAGGAGACGGAGCAAAAAGGAGAAGCCCTCAAAGTTAAAGGGCTGCGGGGTGAGGTGTCAGTGTCAGAGCTGTTCAACTCAGAGATCATTGACAAGAGAACTCTGGATCAGCTGCAAGATGGGAGCCTGACACTTGACAGCCTCACCAAGAAGGATGCAGTCAGAAGGTACCTGGACGGCACCGGGTGCGTCGCCGGAGTGCTGCTGCCATCAAAGAAAGAGACAATGAGCATCTACCAGGCGCTGCAGAGGGGGCTCCTCTCTGAGCAGTGTGCGCTGGGGCTGCTGGAGGCGCAGGCTGCCACCGGCTTCCTCATCGACCCGCTCACCAACAAGAAGCTCTCTGTGGATGAAGCCGTCTCATCCGGGCTGGTGGGCAGCGAGATGCATGAGAAGCTGCTGTCTGCAGAGAAAGCCGTGACAGGATACACAGATCCCCAGGCAGGCACGAAGCTCTCCCTCTTCCAGGCCATAAGGAATAAGGTAGCAGCCAAGGAGCACGGTGTGCGCCTGCTGGAGGCACAGATTGCCACGGGGGGGATCATTGATCCTGTGCACAGCCACCGCCTGCCTGTGGAGGTGGCCTACCGGCGCGGCCACCTGGACGGGGACACATTCCTGCTGATTTCTGATCCCGACCACGGCAACAAAGGATTTATAGATCCAAACATCCATGAGAAAAGCAGCTACAGTCAGCTCCTGAAACGGTGTTCTAGAGACAAAGACATGGGGCTGTACCTGCTGCCAGTCCTGGAGAAAGAAGAGGACTATTTCTACATTGACGAGCAAACAAAGAAAGCACTGCTGTCAACAAAGGTAGAGGTGTCCGTTGGGAAGTACAAAGGGAGTGAATTATCCTTGTGGGAACTTCTGTGCTCTGAGTACATCACAGAAGAGAAAAGAAAAGAACTCGTACAGAAATACAAAGAGGAATCCCACCACATTATACAGAGAATCATTGACATCATATTAAACATCATCAAAGAGAAAGAGCAGAACAGAAAAGACGTTTGGTTCCAAGGCATCAGACAGCAAATAACAGCGTCAGAACTTCTCAGTGCACAGATAATAACAGAAGAAACCATGGAAAAACTAAAGGAAGGAAAAGAGACTGCAGAAGAAATAGCACAGAAGGAGAGCGTGAGACGATACCTTGAGGGGACGGGCAGCATCGCCGGCGTGCTGGTGCCCTCCAAGGCTGATCCCACCAAGATGGAGAAGATGAGCATCTACCAGGCCATGTGGAAAGGCATCCTGAGGCCGGGGACAGCACTGGTGCTGCTGGAGGCGCAGGCGGCCACCGGCTTTATCATTGACCCAGTAAAGAACCAGAAGCTCTCTGTGGATGAGGCCGTCTCCTCTGGGCTGGTGGGCAGCGAGCTGCACAAGAAACTGCTCTGTGCAGAAAAAGCTGTGACGGGATACAGCCACCCATGCACAGGACAGAAGATGTCCCTCTTCCAGGCCATGAAGAAGGAGCTGATCATCAGGGACCACGGCGTGCGCCTGCTGGAGGCCCAGATCGCCACCGGCGGCATCATCGACCCCGTGCACAGCCACCGCCTGCCCGTCGAAGCCGCCTACCAGCGGGGAGGGGGCTACTTTGACCACGAGATGAGCCGCGTCCTGTCTGACCCCAGCGCGATACCCAAGGGCTTCTTCGACCCCAACACCACGAGAACCTCACCTATGTTCAGCTCCTGCGCCGCTGCTTGCCGGACCCAAACCAGAACGGGGCTGCTTGAGTGCTGCAGTGATGAGCAAGGGCTGGTGGCTCTACCAGCGAGCGAGACGCCCGCCAAAGCCATGCAGCCACACATACCAGCGTCAGCGGGGCTTTTCCAGCGCCAGAGCGTCCCCTCTGGAACTCCTCTTCTCTCGCTAGTCCCCGAGCACACAGCGCCAGGACCCTCCTGCGCAAGTACATAGGCGGGGACCTGAAGCCAGTCTCTCAAGATGACCGACCTTCTCAACGCCACGTCAAGCGGGGCCGCAGGTCCGGGGACCGTGCCGCCTCCACCCCAGAGATGACAAGCAGCAGGAGGCCCAGCTCCGGCCACAACGGCAATGTCGCAGCTCCCGGCAGGACGGGCAAGAGCCAGAGCGGCCTGTGACTCTGACGGCCACGCCAGCAGTGAGCGGACGAGCTGGAGCTGAGCTGAGCTGGAGCGGGCCCTGTGTCGCGCAGCATCCAGGGTCAGCGGCGACTTCCAGGCAGGAGGTCTCCCTCTGGGAGTCCTCTTCTCAGTACGTCTCCGAGCAAGCGGCACGAGCTGCTGCGGAAGCCCACGCCATGTCGGAGATTAGAAGCTGGCCGAGCTCCTGTCCCGCGTCCCATGACGCAGCCGGTAGTCGCAGCAGCTAATAGTATGTCAACACTTCGCTCTCTCTAGGCCGCAGGGTGAGAAGCCTCTGGTATCTGCGTCAGCTGCACTATCGCGGGACTCTACAACGTCTGAGCCTGATATCGCCTGGTGCAGGCTCAAGACGGTTGAGCAGGGACGCAGGATGGGCCTCCCGCTATCATTGTCATGGACGGCACGGGCTGCATCGCCGTTTGCGGCCCTCCAAGGCTGACCCCGGCAAGACAGAAGAATTCAGCATCACTAATCCGCGCAGGGCATCCTGACGCAGGGCACGGCCATGGTGCTGCTGGAGGCGCAGGCTCCACCGCTTCCTGGTCGAACCCAGTGAAGAGACCAGAACTCTCCTTTCGGATGAGGGCCGTCTCCTCTGGGCTGGTGGGATTCGTAGTGCACGAAAGCTGCTGTCGCCAGCGACCACGGTCCGTCACAGCACACCGCATCCCTCTCTACAGAACCAGATCGTCCCCATTCCAAGGATCCATGTAATAGCCTGATCGCAGGGACTCCATCTGCCGTGTCGACAGAGTAGCCCAGATCCTTCTGGCGAATCACTCCTGAACCCCGTCAAGCCGCCTACCAGGCGGGGCTACTTGACCACGAATGAGCCGTGTCCTGTCTGACCCCAGCGATGCTATACGCGAGAGAAGCCTGTCTGTCGGACCCAACCACACGAAACTCACCCTATGCTTCAGCTCTGCGCCGCTGCGTGCCGCGAGCCGCGAGCACGGTGCTGAGCGCAGCTGATGGACAAGAGTGCGGTGCTGCGTTACGCTGAGCGATGGACGCCCTCCAAAGCCTGCGGCGCACACATACCTAGCGTTGTTAGCGTGGGGCTCTTCCAGGGCCAGAGACGTCACGCTCTCTGGCATCTTATCTCTTCGTGCCCCTCTCGCTACTCCCGAGCACCAGCGCTCGCAGGACGTCCCTGCCGCAATATAGGCTTTGGGACACTAAGCATCTCCAGGATGACCGACTCTCAATGCCATCGTCAGCGGCCGCAGGTCGGGCCGTGCGCTCCACCCAGAATGGACACAGCAGCAGGAGCCAGCTCCGCCACAACGCAATGTCGGCAGCTCCCGCAGACGGCAAGAGCCAAGCCGGCCGGTGCCGAGGCCACGCAGCGGGAGCGGGAGGCTTGGAGCTGGAGCTTGAGCTGGAGCGGGCCCGGTCGTCGCGCAGGCAATCCAGGTGTCAGGCGGGCGAGCTTCCGCGGCAGGAAGGTCCCCTTGGAGCTCCTCTTCTCCAAGTA
>NC_029517.1:134660235-134685644 GCF_001577835.2 Coturnix japonica | reverse complement strand
GCCCAGATCTCCCTCTTCCAGGCCATGAAGAAGGAGCTGATCGTCAGGGACCATGGCGTGCGCCTGCTGGAGGCCCAGATCGCCACCGGTGGCATCATCGACCCTGTCCACAGCCACCGCCTGCCCGTCGAAGCCGCCTACCAGCGGGGCTACTTTGACCATGAGATGAGCCGCGTCCTGTCTGACCCCAGCGACGATACCAAGGGCTTCTTCGACCCCAACACACACGAGAACCTCACCTATGTTCAGCTCCTGCGCCGCTGCGTGCCCGACCCGGACACGGGGCTGCTGATGCTGCAGCTGATGGACAAGGGCTCGGTGCTCTACCAGCTGAGCGAGGACGCCCGCAAAGCCCTGCAGACCGCCCGCACCAGCGTCAGCGTGGGGCTCTTCCAGGGCCAGAGCGTCACCCTCTGGGAGCTCCTCTTCTCTCGCTACGTCCCCGAGCACCAGCGCCAGGACCTCCTGCGCAAGTACAAGGCGGGGACACTAAGCATCTCCCAGATGACCGACCTTCTCAACACCATCGTCAGCGGGGCCGCAGGTCGGGGACGTGCCGCCTCCACCCCGGAGACGACGCAGCAGCAGGAGGCCCCAGCTCCAGCCCACAATGGCGATGCCGGCAGCTCCCGGCAGGACGGCAAGAGCCAAGCGGCCGTGGCCGAGGCCACGCAGCAGGAGCGGGAGCTGGAGCTGGAGCTTGAGCTGGAGCGGGCCCTGTCGTCGCGCAGCATCCAGGTGTCAGGCGGCGACTTCCACGGCAGGAAGGTCTCCCTCTGGGAGCTCCTCTTCTCCAAGTACGTCTCCGAGGCCAAGCGGCACGAGCTGCTGGGGAAGGCCCGCGATGGCAGCCTGTCGCTGGACGAGCTGGCCGGGCTCCTGTCCCGCCTGGTCCAGGAGGCAGCAGAGCGCAGCACCAAGGTGACGTTCCGGGGCCTCAGGCGGCAGGTGACCGCCTCAGACCTGCTGGACTCGGGTATCATTGACAAGGACACGCTGGCCGACCTGGTGCAGGGCTCCAAGACGGTGGAGCAGGTGACGCAGATGGCCTCCGTCAAGCGCTACCTGGACGGCACGGGCTGCATCGCCGGTGTGCTGGTGCCCTCCAAGGCCGACCCCGGCAAGACAGAGAAGATGAGCATCTACCAGGCCATGCGCAAGGGCATCCTGAGGCAGGGCACGGCCTTGGTGCTGCTGGAGGCGCAGGCTGCCACCGGCTTCCTCGTCGACCCAGTGAAGAACCAGAAGCTCTCCGTGGATGAGGCCGTCTCCTCTGGGCTGGTGGGCATCGAGCTGCACGAGAAGCTGCTGTCAGCCGAGAGGGCCGTCACAGGCTACACCGACCCCTACACCGGCGCCCAGATCTCCCTCTTCCAGGCCATGAAGAAGGAGCTGATTGTCAGGGAGCACGGCGTGCGCCTGCTGGAAGCCCAGATCGCCACCGGCGGCATCATCGACCCCGTGCACAGCCACCGCCTGCCCGTCGAAGCCGCCTACCAGCGGGGCTACTTTGACCACGAGATGAGCCGCGTCCTGTCCGACCCCAGCGACGACACCAAGGGCTTCTTCGACCCCAACACGCATGAGAACCTCACCTATGTTCAGCTCCTGCGCCGCTGCGTGCCCGACCCGGACACGGGGCTGTATTTCCTTAAGATTTTTTCCAATTAATCATAATTACTGCTCTTTTTTTTTCCTTTCTGTTGCATCACTTTCTCTTTGTTCATACTTATTTTACTCCTTGCATTTTTTTCTTCCTTTTTCCCCCCATCTGCCTTACTTTGTTTTTTTTTTTTGTTCTCCTGAGAGCATTTTGTGTATTTCCTTCTTTGCTTTCCTTTTTTCTTAGTAGTCGGGCATGAATTATTGTTTTGAAGTGACTCATTGAAGCATTACGTTATTGCATTTAATCCTTTCTCTTTTATTACCTGCTTGGAATTCATGAGTCAGCCTGGCTTATCTCATTTATGTGCAATATATTGTACCTTTTCTTCATATATGGACAGAAGTCTCTTTCAGTATTAGCTGGCGTGAGAACTGAATTTTTTTTTCCCGTCTGCTGTCTATTCTTTCCACACTGAACGTGTTTGCACTGATCTGCCGTGTCACTGACTTCGTTTTAGGTTTGCACATCTAAGGTTACCTGCAGGCGCAGGTAACTAAGGGCACTAATCTGTCCTCCCCCAGGAGCAGCCCCTGTGCACACTCCCATAACTCTGGCAGCACCGGGACCAGTTTGTTGTACAGTTCTGGGCTGAATAACTCTACTCCTGTCTAATAAAAGGAAACTTACAGTCCTCAGACTCATGGCCTTTGGATGTTTGTAATTGACCCAGTTATGTTTGGGAAAAGCAAGTTTTGACTGGTGTCCTTGGAGCTGATAGTAGCAAACAAAGGCGGGTGAGGTGTGGGACTTAGCAAGGAGCCTCAGCGAAGCACCAGGGATGTGTGGGAGTCCCCATCCCTGAAGGTGTCCCAGAGCTGTGCAGATGTGGAACACGGGGACAGTGACCATGGCAGGGATGGGGTGGGGTTGGGCTTGGAGGTCTTATCAACCTTAATGACTGTGAATATAAGATTGTAAGAGTGGGCATGGTGGGGGTGGATCTTTTCTAACCTTAATGATTCTGTGATGCTGGTGATGGTCCTCTCTAAAAGCAGACCTGGAGAGGGATGGCAGACCTCACCATAAGCACTGGGGAGGTGACAGTGACTGCGGATCATGTGTAGGAAGATGGAGGTGCCCCCGCCTGTAGCATGGCGGTTGGAAGTGGGTTATCTTAGAGGTCCCTTCCAACACAAGCCATCCTATGATAAAACACAGGAAAGGGGCTCAGCATTGAATTGCGGGCTCCAGGCAGACAGATAAGAGCCAAACCCTCCATGAGAGTCCTTGCAGGAACAGTCCTGATGCTGTGGAGAGCTCAGATAGCAAAGCTGAGATGTAACTCCATGCAAGTCAGCAAGTTCTGCATCTTTAAGCAAAAGGGAGGGCAGAACCAGCATCACTCATAGGCTGTGATCAGCACTGAGAAAAAGAAATGAGAAAAACAAATAAAATCTTGTTTAAACACAACGCAGAAGAAAAGTGGTGAACCAATATAAATATATTATAAATAGAGACATAGGGCTGAGGTACTGGAACTGCTCAACCTTCTGCTCACCATGGCCTTGTGGGGAGGAGCTCACCAGGAGAACACTGCAACAGCAAAGTCCAAACTGCAGCAATGCATCAGAGAGCAACACAGGGGCAGCAGTGGTGGCAGATGGACGGACGGCTGGCGAGGTGATCCCAGAGGCCTTTGCCAACATCATACAATTATAGGATTCAAAAGGGAAAAGGAGGAAAAGCGAAGGGAAAGGCAAAGCAGTGGGGCTGCTCTCAGCAGGGGAGGCTGCGGGGGGCCCATGGTGGGAGCTGGGCTGTGGAACGTGTACAAACATGGGCTGGGAAATGCTGAACACGGAAGGAGCAGATGATGGTATTAAATTATTCTGCTCAGTAAAGAATCACGCCAGCTGCAAAGGATGCAGGGAGAGAGAGCAACATGCATCTATATAATGATATAGGAATAATGATGGCAGATGGCATCCCAGAGGTAAACAGGTGTGGGTGGGGAGAAGCAGCCCCAGTGTTTGCATACCTGGTGCTGAGCTGCTGATGTTTGGCAGCAAGAACTGTGATGGGGTGTTGGATGTGTGCTCAGCCACAGATGGAATAACTAAAACTTAAGATTCCACCCTAGATTTCAGTGCTGTTTTCTTAAAAAGAGAAGAGATTGGAACACAGGGCCACTGCAGCCTCTCAGCCCTCACTGCCCAGCAGCAAAGCCCACACTCTCCATCAATATCCCCATCACTGCAGGACATGACCTGCACATCTCCACTCAGAGCACTGTGATCCTGCTCACCACCCTCACGGTAATTAATGAATAATTACACACTACAGCCACACGCTTTCCTGCCATACGATGCTTGGGGCCAAAGAGCCCTAAAGTGCCCCATTTGGAGCAGGGTGGGAGATGTGTGACCACACGCTGCCCTTCTGGACACCACTACCAGGTTCCTGGCACGGAGAGCTGCAGATTTGCAGTATGGTGCGTGTCCCAAAACGTCAGGGTGCTGTACTGAGGGATGTGGTTTAGCAGGAAATATCAGTGATGTGATTGGACTGGATGACCATGGAGGTCTTTTCCCACCTTGGCCGTTCCAGGATTGTAAGATTCTATGATTCTGGTGCTGCTCTGTCATGAGCATGGGGCAAAGCCAACCTGCTGTCCAGCAGACACAAAGCTGAGGGTGCCTGTGACCTCTGGACACCCAGCCCAGCCCACAGCCCCAACCAACGCCCCCAACCCACAACACTTCAGCACATCTGAGGATCACAGAATGGTTTGGGTCAGAAGGGACCTTCCAGATCTTCTATTTCCAACCCCTTGCTGTAGGCAGGGACACCTCCCATAGCCAGGGTTGCTCACAGCCCCACCCAGCTTTGCCTTGAGTGTTTCCAGGGAGGGGGCATCCACAGCCTCACTGAGCAACCAGCTCCATTGTCTCACCACCTTCGCAGCCAAGAAATTCTTCCTAAGATCTGCTCTAAATCTCCCCTCATCCAGTTTAAAGCTGCTTCTCCTCGTCCTGTCATTACATGTCCTTATAAATGTCCCTCCCCAGTTTTACTGCAGGCCTCTGCAGGTCCTGGAAGGGATGAATGTTCTTCCAGAGTCTTCTCTTCCCCAGGCTGCAGAGTCCCAGCGCTGTCAGCCTGTCCTCATAGGAGAGCTGCTCCAGCCCTTCCATCATCCTCATGGCCCTCCTCCGGACCCTCTCCACCATTCCCATGTCCTTGTGTTGAAGACCCCAGCGCTGGATGCAGAGCTCCATGTGGGGTCTCACCAAGAGCAGAGCAGGGAGTTCGCAAAGCAGGCAGCTCTTTCAGCTGCTTGCAATGTGACAACGTCAGGTCCGTGTTCCAGGGCACATTGTGGATTTCCCAGGGCACCAGCAGCAGCTCCTGGCAGAGGGACACCCGCTCCTGCTCTGCCTTGGTGAACAGCAGCAGTGCAAGGGGTGATCGTGCGCCATAAGCGCGTGTGCCCCCCACTGCACACGCAGCTGCAGAGCAAACTCTGGTGCCAGGACTTGATGGGAAGCTGGGAGATAAGTGAGTTCTCTGGAAAGGGAGCGGGACGCCGCAGCCGGCACCGCCCTGGGCTCATTGCACCTCTGCGTGTGCTGCAGGTCTGCAGCGCCGGCAGAACTCCACTGACCCACATCGCGTGTCTGGGTGACAGATATGTCACATTCTGTTCCCACAGGGCTCCGAGTTGTGCAACCGCTCGTCTCTGAGCCACAGTAAAAGGGAGTTTTGTCTCTTCTGTTTGCCCATAGCTGCTGTTCATGCCCAGCCCTCATGTACTGGGCTTGGCCGGCTCAGTGTGCGCTCCAAAGAGCTCCAGAACTGCAAAACATCCTCAGCATCCACAGGGACTGAATGGCTTCGGATGGAGGGGGTCCCAACCCCACCGCAGGGTCACAGGATCGTTAAGGTGGGAGAAGATGACCAAGACCCCCAACCCCAACCCACCCCACCATGCACAATGACCACATCCCCAAGTGCCACATCTCTGTGCTCAGGGATGGAGACTCCATCTCCTGCCCAGACTTATGCGTGAGGCACAGCAGGTGCGGTGTGGGCACCCGCAGACAAGGGGATGCCCCCTAAGTCCCGTCCTGCAGCTTCATGCATCCCCATGGCACGGAGCTGCCCTTTATGAGCGGCTCCAGGCACAGCGGCCACAGGGAATCCTGGTGCAAGAGCTCCACCATGTGCCGCCTTCCGCAGTGCGCTGCGCACCAGGACGGGCTGCGGCTGAGCTGATGGACTGTCATGAGCTTGGGGCAAAGCCAACTGGCTGTCACAGGTCCATGAATGAACAGCACCTTACAATCATGGGTCCATGAATGAACAACACCTTACAATCATGGGTCCATGAATGAACAACACCTTACAATCATGGGTCCGTGAATGAACAGCGCCTTACAATCATGGGTCCATGAATGAACAACACCTTACAATCGTAGGTCCATGAATGAACAACACCTTACAGTCATAAGTCCATGAATGAACAACACCTTACAATCATAGGTCCATGAATGAACAGCACCTTACAATCGTAGGTCCATGAATGAACAACACCTTACAATCATGGGTCCATGAATGAAAGGTCCCTTCCAACCCAAACCTCCAGCTCTGCCAGGAGGACCTGGGGTCCTGGTGGCCAATGGTTGGTCACAAGCCAGCAGTGTGCCCTGATTGCCAAGAGAACTACTGGGACCCTGGGGTGCCTTGCACAGAACGTGGCCAGCAGGGCACAGAGGTTCTGCTGCCCTGTGTTCTGCCCTTAGGGGTCACAGCAGAGCACTGTGCCCAGTGCTGGGCTCCCAGTTCAGGACAGACTGGAAGCTGCTGGAGAGAGCCCAGCAGAGGGGGGTGGAGATGGTGGGAGCCTGGAGCACCTCCTGATGGGGACAGGCTGAGAGCCCCGGGGCTGTGCACCTGGAGAAGAGAAGGCTGGGAGGGATCTGATCAGTGCTGATCAATACCTGAAGGGTGGGGTCAGGAATGGGGCCAGGTTGGACCAGAGATCCCCTCCAACCCTGACAGGGGGATCTGTGTCCACTCTGAGCCCACAGCCGTCCATCCTGGGCTGCATGGCTACAGGGGAGCCATGTCAGCACCTCCAGCAGAGAACCTTTCTCAAATGAAACGCTGAAGGAAAGCAACACCCCCCATTGCCACAGCATCCTTGAGAAAGGATCTCATCTCTCTGATGTGGTTGGCAGCTGTTCCAGCCAAGGACACCCACACCTTCCTGCAGGTGAAGCTGTGCCATCAGGCTGCGATGCCCACACGGCCCTTCTGGGCTGTCCATGAAGCTGCAGGACCAGCTGCTGCATCACCCAGCACTGCAGGCTGCGCTGCAGAGCATCCCATGTGTCCACGTCTGGGCTTTGTGCAGCGAGGGCCACTGCCTGAGCCCTGCACCATCACTGGTTCTTTCCTTACTTATAGCCCTAAGTACAGCCAGACAAGGCAGGATATAGTTATATGTACAGCCAAACAAGGCAGGATATAGCCCTAAGTACAGCCAAACAAGTCAGGATAAAGCTATATGTACAGCCAAACAAGGCAGGATATAGCCCTAAGTACAGCAAACGGCAAGGCAGGTAGTGACTATATGTACAGCCAAACAAGGGCAGGGTATAGCTATATGTACAGCCAAACAAGGCAGGATATAGCTATATGTACAGCCAAACAAGGCAGGATATAGCTATATGTACAGCCAAACAAGGCAGGATATAGCTATATGTACAGCCAAACAATGGGAGGCAGAATAAGAGCTATATGTACAGTCCAAACAAGGCAGGATAATAGCTATATGTACACCAAACAAGCAGGTATAGCTTATAATGTACAGCCAAACAAGGCAGATATAAGCCCTAAAGTACAGCCAACGGCAGGATATAGCTATGATGTACAGCCCAAACAAGGCAGCGAATATAGCTATATGTACAGTCAAACAAGGCTAGGATAAAGCTATATGGTACAGCCAAACAAGGCAAGGGAATAGCTATATCTGTACAGCCCAAACAAGCAGGGTAATAGCTATATGTACAGCCAAACAAGGCAAGGG
The DNA here is from genome assembly GCF_001577835.2 of Coturnix japonica. Taxonomy (NCBI): domain Eukaryota; kingdom Metazoa; phylum Chordata; class Aves; order Galliformes; family Phasianidae; genus Coturnix; species Coturnix japonica. The sequence continues at coordinate 134,677,947 of NC_029517.1, read as the reverse complement.
TATACTATATTACAGCCAAACAAGGCAGGATATAGCTATATGTACAGCCAAACAAGGCAGGGTATAGCTATATGTACAGCCAAACAAGGTAGGATGGCACCACGTGCACTGACCCCAGAGCGATGCTGGACAGTGATGCTGTTCCTCCCTGCCTTCTCCTCCATCATTCCTCCTTCAGAGCGCGGTGTCATCTGTGTGCTCACAAACTTCCAGCTCCTGGCACTACAAAACATGAGGTCATTCTGTTTTGTTTGTAAACCAAAACGGGAACTGCGGCCCAACTCCAAGCCCTCAGATGGGGTGCAAAGTACACGAGGTGCGGTATCAGCTGGCAGTGTCCATTCAGCTGCCTCCAGAAAGGGACAAAATGGGTGAAGCTGTCAGTGCTGCTCAGCAGGGATACCATACGTCACATTCTATGTGGGTTTTGTCCTCGCACTGTCCCTTGCCAAAGCAAGAGCACCCAAGGTGGGGGGGCTGGAAGGCATAGAATCATAGAATCATAGAATCACCAGGGTTGGAAAAGACCTGAAAGATCATCCAGGCTAAGATACCTGCAGGACGTGGCACAGATGGAAGCAGACGGAGGCAGAGCTGCAGGGAAGGAGGAGCTGGCCCTGTGATGCCAGCATCCCAAGGTCAAGGGCTGGTGCTGCCCCCAGGCAGCGGGACAGGATGGGAGCTCTCCTTTAAGCCTCGGGGCTAACGTGGAGCTCCAGGAGCAGTGGGGAGGGATGGGGACAGCAAGGAACAGCTCAGCTGCACATGGACAGGCAATGAATGCAGCGCTGCAGCCTGAAGCTGTAGAGCTCCACATGCTGATCCACCTCCAAACAGCCGCCAGCAGTGCCTTAGGGCTCTGGAGGAAGGAAACTGCCCAAGGGCTGAAAAAGCAAAAGCACTGTCACATCTCAGGAATTAGCAAAGGAGAGGGGAGCAGCGAGTAGGATAAAATGCTCATCAGGGGACAGTGACCCAGTTCTCTGCTAAGGAGGGAACGAGGCACAGGTGAGACACCATTATTTCCAAGGGATGCAGCTCCCACGATCCAGGGCTGATTCATTGCTGGTGGTGGCTGCAAGCAGTGCGGTCACCTGGCTGCCCCAGGTAGGTCCGTGCATCCTGTGTGTGCTCAGAGCAGTTGTGCTTTGCTCTATGATCCACTGCCCACAGCTGTAGAGGAAGGCTGCAGGGAAATAAACCACAACGTGTGCTCTGATGAGCCCAAAGTGATGCAGCTCTGAGGGAAGCCGCCAGCTGCAGCACCCAGAGCTGGGGGTCCAGGCTCCAAACTGGCAATCCAAATGAGTCGGGTGGTTCCGGGTGGTGGTCTGGGGTCATTGGGACCACTCAGGCTGCACTCCTTGTGGCTGCAGTCAGTGCATGCAGAGCACAGGGCAGTATCACACCGCCTGCTGCTGCCCGTGGCCAGGCTCGTGCTCAGGGCTCGTGCTGCTCAGAGCAGGACACAGAGAGGATCCTCCTGCTGGCACAGGCACCGTTTGCAGCCCTCATACCCAACTCCTGCCAAGGGCCCAGCCCTGAGCAAGGCTCTGTCTGCAGCACAATCCAAATACTGAACCTTCAAGCCTACATTATTGGCTCGTGGCATCGGCGACTGCAGCTGGAAGCAGGAGTCTGGTAAGAGCTTCTGGGGAGGGAGGAAATGTGGCGGATCCAGACCCTGTGCACAGCTGCAGCCCCATGCAAAGGGACAGGACTCCTGCCCAGGTGCACTCAGCAGAGCCAACCTCTGCAATGACTCAGAGGGAAAACGCACCGTGTGCTGCTCATCCAGTCCAGCCAGCACCCACGCAGGCAGGAATGTGCACCCACAGCAGAGCCCAGCGAGGGAAGGGCAGGAGCTGGGAACACCCCTGTGCACACACACACACACACACACACGCAGCTGCACACAGAGGCTCGCGCAGGTGTAGGTGTGTGAGCCGACATCCTACATCCTTCGCACATACGCCATGGGATGTGCGCACACATTTGAGTTGCGCACCGCAGAGGCGCGGTGACACGTGCGGGTTTATGAGGGCACGTGTGCACACAGTCAGTGTCTGAGCACATGCACAGCTGTGCAATTACACACCAGAGCAATCCAGCCCTAACCACACTTCTGATAGCAGAAAGCTCCAGGAAAGCCACATTCACCTGAGCTGTGACTGTGGTCTCATGGGATGTGGCTCGAACATGGAGCAGAGCCCCTCGCCCCCTGCCCCTGCATGTCCTATGCCAACAAGTGGCCATAAGGGCACACCGAGCCCCCAGGCAGGTGCTGACCTGGCTCTGTGCTGTCTGCTGTGCTCTCTATGAGTATGAAGGTAACACAGAGACACTGCTCAAAGAGGCTGCGGAGCGTCCTGCTTGGAGACCTGCAGCTGCTGCCTGGGTTTGGTCCGGGTGCACCCACCCTGGGCGGCCCTGTAGGGGTCCCTGCCAACCTCTATTGCCCTGGGACTCCATCATTCCGAGAGGTGTCCATCCCAGAGCACCTCTCACCCCAAGGACCACCCAACTCCACCCATCAGAAGGATCTCCAGTGCCTGCATGGTCCCAGTCCCAGCCCCACCAGGGGACAGGTTGGACTTCCAACCCCCATGGAGAGCGAGGAGGGCTGTGGGAGGCGGCTGCAGCTCCTGCCCCAGCCGAGCCCAGACCCATAAAGTCCTCCGGGACGCCGGGATCGCACATCAGGAGATGGTGGTAGTAGAGCCCAGAAGCGGCATCGAGCCCCCAGCGCCCTCCACGGCCATCACTCACTGCACCTAGGGAAGCGCCCCACGAGTCGCAGCATCAGCCTGTGCCCCCAGCCGGGCTCCTGGGGAAGCTGCAGCGCTGCCTGGCCACGGTGGTCGGCTGTATGTTGGCACGGGGCAGGGCCCGCCTGTCAGCCCCCGGGGCGGGGGAGAGGAGGATTTAAATTGGGCGCCCGCCTCGCTGCTCGTCCTGCCTCAGAGGCGGTGGGAGGAGGAGGAGGAGCGCAGCCTGGTGGGGAGCAGCGGCTCCGGGTCGGCGTCCGGCAGGTAGGACCCGTGTGGGGGGTGTCAGGGACCAGCGAGCAGCCTGGCACAGCTCCGGTGTTGGGGGCACCGGGGATACTACATGGGTCTTGAGTCACCGACCATGGGAGTGTTCAGAAACGTTTGGATGCTGTGTTGAGGGATATGATTTAACTGGGCAGTATTGGTGATGGTTGGACTAGATGATCTTCTAGGTCTTTTCCAACCTTGATAATTCTATGGCTCGGTGCAGCTCCAGAGTTGCACGCTCAGTGCAGACCCCAGGGGCTTGCAAGGGGTACAGAGACCCCTCCTCTGCCATTTGAGGGCAGCTGAAGCTGTGGGATGGGTGAGCAGGAGGGCTCCAGGTATGGCACGGTCCTTGCTAGGAAGAGATGAAGTGATGGAGCGGCTCCAAAGCTGATGGAGCTGGCGCTCCACACAATGCACTTCGTGTCGTGACACCAGGATGTTGGGGGCAGCGGTCAGAGCTGTGGGACCCCCCTGAGCCCACAGGACAGAGAGAGGCTGTGCTGAGGTCTCAGCTGGGGGCCTGGCAGCAGGGCTGTGGGCAGCGGGGCTGTGGGCTGCAGGGCTGTGGGCTGCAGGGCTGTGGGCTGCAGGCTGGGGTGCAGTGATGCACACGCTGCCCAGGATGCAGGCAGGGCACAGGGGGCAGCTAGGGGCCTGGCATATTGCATATGCTAGGGGCCTGGCAGCGGGGCTGTGAGCAGCAGGGCTGTGGGCTGCAGGGCTATGAGCAGCAGGGCTGGGGGCAGCAGGCTGGGGTGCAGCAATGCACACGCTGCCCGGGGTGCAGGCAGGGCACGGGGCCACGGCTCACCACGGCTCACCCCACGGCTCACCCCACGGCTCACCACGGCTCACCACGGCTCACCCCAGCCAGAAAACTGCTTCCACCGCGGCCTCGAGCTGCTGCTGCAACCAGAAGCGACAGCGGTCCCTGCCCCTGGAGCTGCGTCTGCAGCCCGGCCCCAGCATCAGGAGGGCTGATTAGAGACAGGTTAATGATAGCCTGCCGTTGGGCAACGTCCTTCCTGTATGGGGTGTTCACACGACATCCGCGTCCTACATAGGTGTCTCCTGCTCTGGGGTGTGACACTGACTCTGCTTTGCAGTGCTGAGGTGGCACAACCTGCCCCGCACCTTCAGGGGGGATTCAGCTGCGGGGAAGCAGCTCTTCAGGGCCGGTGCTGGGGGTGGGATGCAGCCCCTTGACCGGAGGGAGCCCAGAGCCACAGGCAGGGGATGCAGGGATGCAGGGATGCAGGGATGCAGGGATGCAGTGTTCCATCACCGTGATCCATCTCCGCCAGCATCGGTGCAATATGTAAATGGATCGAAAGCAATGACTCAGAGACTTTGGGACCAGTTAGGTAAACAGGCAGGGAATTAAGCTGTGTCTTTGATAATTAAACTTATCATTAACGTCAGTCACTGCAGCTTTATGGGAGATGGGTGTTCCCAGATAAATGGCAGTTCTGTTTTGGCCTTGTTTACGAGATCCATGGCCTTATCACCACTTGATGCTGGGGATGCTGACAGCTCACAGAGCTTTCATAAGCGACTGCTCAGGAGAGATCCCTCCAGAAACTCTAAACAGCCCCCAGATGTGTTCAGCTCATGAAATCCACCCAGCCCAAAACAGACACTGCCACAGCAAACAGGGAAACGTTACACGCTGCCTCATTCTCCATCCTCCCCATTGTCCACTTCCAGCCCAGGATGGAAATGAGACTGTGGGTTGCAGGGGCCTTTGAAGAGCAAAGCTGCTGTCCTCCAGCACAGCTCAGACAGCACGACGGGTTTCTGGGTGGGGGGACTGCATTTCTTTGTGAAGGGCACTGTAAGATTGTGACTCATTGCACTTATTGCAAAGCATCCAAGCAAAGAGGAGAGCCCCCTGCAAGCAGCTCTCACTGCAGCGTCCTGAGCAGCTTTCTGGTCTTAGCCCTCCCCGACTCTGTATTATATATGCGTATATCACTTCAGCTGTGGTTTCATCTCTGTAACAACTAGCTAAAAACAAAGGGTGACCCCTCAGTCCCCCCTGCAGCCCAGGGGCTTGGGGATATTTCCTAGAGCCATTTCCCTGTACACCTGCAGAGTGCCTCTGCCCCACTGCAGGGAGAGCACACAGCCAGACCAGCTCTCCCAGTGAGCCTGCCCTTGTCCCCAGGCTCTGGAACTGGTTGGAATGGTCCCAGGGTGGTGATGGGCACGGGCCGCCCAACCCTCCCTCAGACCATCTCCAGGTGCACTTCAAAGTCAGTGCTGGCCACAGAGTGGTGTGAGGTGCAGGTGGCATCAACCCTTGGTTAAGGAGGTCAGGAGAGCGTAACGGGACACGAGATGGGGCTCTGCCAGCCCTGTGGCCTCAGAGCCAGCAGAAACCCAGGCACACCTCAACCACAGCAAACCTCAGCCTTAGAGAAGGTCTCTGCTAGTCCAGACTCTGCTGCATTGGATCTCACACCCCCAGCACCCATCTGTCACCGGGACCAGCCCCACGGCCTGTGTCACACCGGGCTGCTCTGAGACCATGGGGCAGGAGGATCTCTGCAGCACTGAGCTGGGCTGTGCCCACAGCCCATGGTGTCCCGTCACGCTCACAGCCCACAGTGCAAAGGCAAGGCAGTGCGATGAGGGCAAGGGCAGGTGACACACAGTGCTGGCCAGTGATGGGGACAAGGGCAGGTGACACACAGTGCTGGCCAGTGGCTCTGCAGCAGGATAGCTGCTGGTGGCAGCGGCATTGGGAAGTCAACACTGCTTCTTGGCATGACTTCTGCTGGTCCAGTGATCACCAGTTAAATCTGCCAGGCCCAGGGCAGCACTGCAGCCAGGGAGAGGTGAGCAGGGACTGTGCTCACTTTGCGCCCTATGCCCAAAGCAGGCAGCAATGGCATCATTCAGGAACAGAAGTGGGAGCTCTCAGAGGTCCAGAGCTCCAGGAGAACCAGCAGCTCCTTGGAGGACTTGGAGGGAGGCCACAGGGTCTGTGCTGTTTCCTGCTTCCCATTGGGCTGCTACATGGCTTCTCTCTGCTCACATCACGAGAGCTGCTCAGGAAGCCGTGTCTCACCAGGTCTTTTCTTTCTCTCTTGCCAGACAAACACGGTGCTCCACGGCAGCAGGACTGTTGCCCAGAGACAGAAGATGAGTGGAGCCCTTCACAACAACAAGCCAAGCAACACGGCAATGAACCTGATTGCGAGGGAGTGCACAGAGATGGGTGGGGGTAACTTCATAGCTGGCGTCTTCATCCAGGCAAAGAACAAGAAGCTGAGCATCTATGATGCCATGATCAGGGGGCTCCTGACGCCGGGCACAGCCCTGGTGCTGCTGGAGGCACAGGCTGCGTCGGGGTTCCTCACTGACCCCATAAGCAACACGAAGTTGTCAGTGAAAGAGGCGCTGAGCGCGGGGCTCATCGGCAGAGATTTCTATGAGAAGCTGCTGTCAGCAGAGGGAGCCGTGACCGGGTACACGGAGCCGTACACAGGACACAAGATCTCCCTCTTCCAGGCCATGAAGAAGGAGTTCATCGTGAAGGAACACGCCATCCGCCTGCTGGAGGCACAGATCGCCACCGGCGGCATCATCGACCCCACTGACAGCAACCGTGTCCCTGTGGAGGTGGCCCACCAGCGGGGCTACTTTGACCAGGAGATGTGCCAGTTCCTCCTGAACCCGAAGAACCAAACCAGAAGTTGTTTTGACCCCAACACGCATGAGAACCTCACCTACACGCAGCTCCTGCGCCGCTGCGTGCCCGACCCCGACACGGGGCTGCTCATGCTGCACGTGATGGACAAGGGCTCGGTGCTCTTCCAGCTCAACAAGGATGCCCGCAAAGCCCTGCAGGCCGCCCGCACCAGCATCAGCGTGGGGCTCTTCCAGGGCCAGAACGTCACCGTCTGGGAGCTCCTCTTCTCTCGCTACGTCTCTGATCACCAAAGAGAGGAGCTGCTGAGGAAATACAAAGTGGGAGCAGTGACCATCCCGGAGATGATCATCGTTCTCACCACCATCATCACCGGGGTGGAGACAGGAAACAGAGACCTGAGCTCATCCACAGCAATTGCCGGTGGTGAGGTAGGAGAGTCACAGCCGGTGCAGGATACGCGCTCCCAGGAGCAGCAGTTGAGAAAGTCTTTAAAGTCTGCAACCATCTACGTCACTGCTGGTGAGTTCCGGGGGCAAAACGTCTCCGTGTTGGATCTGCTCTTTTCCACATACATCCCGCAGGAGAAGCGGCAGGAGCTGCTGGAGCTGTACAGGGCAGGGATACTGAGCACAGAACAGGTGGCTGCAGCTGTCAGCAATGTCATAAACAAAACAGAAGCTGCAGATATCACGGCCACAGCAAATGCTGGGTATCCACAAAGGGCGGTGTCAGGGGCAGAGGAAAATGGAGATGGTCACTCAGCACAAGATGATGTCTTGAAGTCTACCACCATTGACATCCCAGCTGGTGAGTTCTCTGTGTGGGACCTGCTCTTCTCTGACTACATCCCTGAGGACAAAAGGCAGGAGCTCCTGGAGCTGTACCGTGACGGGACACTGCCCTTGGAGCGGTTAATAACTGTTGTCACCACACTCATTAAGAAAAAGGAATCTACAGGCAGGAAATTCCAAATCACAGTGAAGCACTCCAACAAGAACACTGCGCCAGCGGACAGAGAGAAGGATGATGAGTCCTCCAAGGAAGAACCATGGGAAACAGCCTTGAAAAGCACAGTTGTCCACATGGAGGTTGGAGAGTTTCGGGGCCGCAAGGTCTCTGTGTGGGACCTGCTCCACTCTAAGTACATCCCTGCGGAGAACAGGAAGGAGCTGCTCGAGCTGTACCAGGCAGGAGAGTTAACCCTTGAGCAGGTGAAAACTGTTGTCAGCACCATTGTGGCCAAGACTGAAGCAGCAAAGGCAGAGCAGTCAGCACATGTGAGTGGTCCAAGGGCAGAGATGGCCACCACAGAAGCGGAGCACACCCAGCCCCTGCAGGAGGTTGGGACCTGGGAGGAAACCTTGAAGTCCACCACAGTTGAGATGGCAGAGGATGAGCTTGAGGGGAGACGAGTCTCCGTGTGGGACCTGATCTCCTCTGACTACATCCCTGAGGACAAAAGGCAGGAGCTCCTGGAGCTCTACCGTGACGGGACACTGCCCTTGGAGCGGTTAATAACTGTTGTCACCACACTCATTAAGAAAAAGGAATCTACAGGCAGGAAATTCCAAATCACAGTGAAGCACTCCAACAAGAACACTGCGCCAGCGGACAGAGAGAAGGATGATGAGTCCTCCAAGGAGGAACCATGGGAAACAGCCTTGAAAACCACAGTTGTCCACATGGAGGTCGGAGAGTTTCGGGGCCGCAAGGTCTCTGTGTGGGACCTGCTCCACTCCAAGTACATCCCTGCAGAGAACAGGAAGGAGCTGCTCGAGCTGTACCAGGCAGGAGAGTTAACCCTTGAGCAGGTGAAAACTGTTGTCAGCACCATTGTGGCCAAGACTGAAGCAGCAAAGGCAGAGCAGTCAGCACATGTGTGTGGTGCAAGGGCAATGGCTGCCGCAGAAGCAGAGCACAGCCAGCCCCTGCAGGAGGTTGGGACCTGGGAGGAAACCTTGAAGTCCACCACAGCTGAGGAGGTAATGGATGAGTTTGAGGGGAGACGAGTCTCTGTGTGGGATCTGCTCACCTCCAACTGCCTCAATGAGGACAAAAGGCAGGAGCTCCTGGAGCTGTACCGCGACGGGACGCTCTCCACTGAGGAACTCATCAGGGCTATCAGCAGCACCATGATGCACAGCAAAGACAGACATCTCGCAGCCCTTCCCCAGCAGACAGTGGATCTCCTCCAGTCTGAAGGCTCTTACATTACCTGTGGGCAGTTCCAGGAGCAGAGGGTGTCGGTGTGGGAGCTCCTGTCCACCAAGCAGGTCTCCGAGTACAAACGAGAAGCGTGTCTCGACATTTACGGGACGGGAGGGCTGACTGTGAACAAGATCACCATCACCACCACTGTTGTCACAGGCACACAGGGAAAGAAGAGACAGCACCAGGACCACTAGCACCACCTGCCCCAGAGGAGGAGCGAGCTCTGCCCCATGGGGAAATACCACCTGGGCCCTGGTGAGCATTGGCTCTCCATGTAGCATCATCACAGGCAGGAAACTGGTGTTGAAACAGTGTGCAGAGCGAGGCTGCTGCCTGGTTAAACTCCTTCCTGTCTCAACTACTGCTTCCCTGAGATTTCTTTTTCCCAGTGGAGCATTGCTGGGGGGTTCTGGGGAGGGCGTGGGGAGGCTTTGCCTGCAGCCTTCTATGGACCCACATGGGCGCTGACAAAAGACAGGGAGAGGTGTGGCTGGCACCCACAGCAGAGGGGTCAGAGATGAGTCTCTGTGGGAGCAGGCAGAGACCCCAAAGCAGGAGCTGTGGGCAGCACAACTGCCAGCTACAGAATCATAGAATCATAGAATGACCCAGGTTGGAAAAGACCTTGAAGATCACCAAGTCCAACCACAGCCTAACCAGAACCCTAACTCTAACAACCCTCCACTAAATCATATCCCTGAGCACCACATCCAAACGGCTCTTAAACACACCCAGGGATGAAGAGTGCAGAAGGACAGACCACCCCTGCCCAGGGTAGCTGGGCCCCAGCCTGGCTGAGGGAAGAGCAGTGGAGGTAGCACACGTGGCTGTGGCCGCCTGCGAGACGTTTCACCCTGATCCTTCAGCTCCACTGGGCCAAGGGGGTCATAGAATCATAGCACTGTTTGAGCTGGAAGGGAAGGGACCTTTAAAGGCCATCTAGTCCCACTTCGTTGCCATGAATAGGGACACCCACAGCTCAGCCAGGGGCTCAGCACTCCGTTCTGCCTGACCTGGGATGTCTCCAGGGATGGGACATCTGCCGCCTCTCTGGGCAACCTGTGCCAGTGCTTCACTACCTTTAGCATAAAGAGCTTTTTCCCTATATCAAATCTACATTTCCCCTCTTTCAGTGTGAAACCATTTCATAGAATCATAGAATTACCCAGGTTGGAAAAGACCTTGAAGATCATCAGGTCCAACCGCAGTCTAACCAGAACCCTATAGCCATAGTGCCCTATAACCATAGCACCCTATAACCATAGCACCCTATAACCATAGCACCCTATAACCATAGTACCCTATAGCCATAGCACCCTATAACCATAGCACCCTATAACCATAGCACCCTATAACCATAGTACCCTATAGCCATAGTACCCTATAGCCATAGTACCCTATAGCCATAGCACCCTATAACCATAGTACCCTATAGCCATAGTACCCTATAACCACAGTACCCTATAACCAGAACCCTAACTCTAACAACCCTCCACTAAATCATATCCCTGAGCACCACATCCAAACAGCTCTTAAACACACCCAGGGATGGCGATTCCACCACCTCCCTGTTCAGCCTATTCCAGTACATAACTACCCTTACTGTAAAGAAGTTCTTCCTAATATCCAACCTAAACTTGCCCTGGCGCAACTTGAGGCCATTGAGGCCATTTCCCCTTGCCCTGTCACAACAGACCTCACTAAAGAGTCTGTTCCCTTCTCCCTTAGAGCCACAGAACCATTAACATTGGGAAAGGTCTCTAAGATCACCACGTCCAACCCCAACCCACCCCCTGTGCTCATTAAGCCATGTTCCTCAGCACTACATCTCCATGGTTCTTGAACACCTGCAGGGACAGGGACTGCCCCACTGCCCTGTGCAGCTGTGCCACTGCATCAACACTCTTTATCAGAAGAAACGTTCCCTAATACCCAACCTGAACCTCACCTGAATCAACGTGAGACCATCGCCTCTTATCCTAGTGCTGCTCCTTGGGACCGAAGGCCAATCCTCACCTTGCTCCGACCCTCCTCTCATGGAGCTGTAGAGAACTATGAGGTCTCCCTGAGGCTGAGGATGCTGCACGGCAGGGCAGCTCTACAAGTGCCAGGGCACCGGGGAGGGGAAGCAGGTGTGTGGGAGCATCCCCACACCACCCATCCAGCATCACGTGTGTGTGCCATGTTGGGAGCATGGGCACTGAGACTGCATGCAGACACTGTGCATGCGTGTGAGCATTGCACTGTCACAGGCGCATTAATGTGTGCCCATGTCCCTGCAACAGGGCAGTGAGTGACACGGAGCTCTCACCACATCAATGTGGATGTGGCACTGAGTGTCACACTGCTGCTGACCCATGATAGCACAGCGGGCCTCAGCTGGGGGGCCTGTCCCTCCTCTGGGCCTCAGTGGGGCCAGCCCCTCCTCTGGGTCACACCCAGGCCCACAGTGGGGGCCTCAATGAGGCCTCAGCAGGGTAAACCTTCAGCAGGGGCCTTATCAAGGCCCCCAGCTGGGAGTCACTCAGACCCTCACTGGGACCCTCATTGAGACCCTCAGTGGAACCCCTCAGTGGGACCCTCAGTGGGACACTCAGTGGGACCTCTCAGTGGGACCCTCAGCGGGACCCTCAGCGGGACCTGTCAGTGGGACACTCAGTGGAACCCCTCAGTGGGACCCTCAGCGGGACTCCTCACTGGGACCCTCACTGGGACCCTCAGCGGGACCCGTCAGCGGGATCCTCATTGGGACTCTCAGTAGGACCCTCAGTGGGACCCTCAATGGTACCCTCAGCAGGACTCTCAGTGGGACCCTAAATGGGACCCTCAGTGGGACCCTCAGTGGGACCCTCAGCCCTCATTGGGACCCTCAGCGGGACCCTCAGTGGAACCGTCACTGGGACCCCTCAGTGGGACCGTCACTGGGACCCCTCAGTGGGACCCTCACTGGGACCCTCAGCGGGACCCTCATTGGGACCCTCAGTAGAACCCTCAGCTGGACTCTCAGCGGGACTCTCAGTGGGACCCACATTGTGACCCTCAGTGGGACCCCTCAGTGGGACCCCTCAGTGGGACCCTAAATGGGACCCTCAGTGGGACCCTCAGCGGGACACTCATTGGGACACTCATTGGGACCCCTCAGCGGGACCCTCAGCGGGACCTTCATTGGGACCCCTCATTGGGACCCTCAGTGGGTTCCCATGGATGCAGGTCCCTGCAGCCCAGCCCTTTGCAGCCTCCAGTGTCCCAGTCCTGACCAGGGCACCCAGCCCTTGGCACACATGGTCTCATTGCCACCCAGAGGGACCCCATGTTGCATTGGTTCATCCCAATGCATGCGGGTGAAGCCTGCACCGATACCAGGAGCTGCAGGAGCCGCCAGCAATTCCAGCTTGCAGATGGGTCAATCCCACCAGGCACAGTGCCTATGGCATGGCTGGCACCCGCCCCAGGCACTGCAGGGAGCACGGAAAGGCAAAGCAGAGAGCACTGGGTGTGCAATATATGGAGGACATTCCCCATGCACAGAGCCCTGGAGCAGTGCAGAAGTGCTGGGAGAGGCTCATGGGCAGCCCCGGGGCTGAATGGCTCCATCCCAATCACCTTCATGTGCCACGTGGGGACAGCAATGCAAGCCCCGTGTGCCACTTGTGGTGGGCATCCCCTGCCTCTGCCCCAGGGGCGGGGGTGGGCATCATCTCCTGCCTCTGCTCCAGGAGCCATTGGGGTGGGTGGGCATCCCTGCCTCTGCTCCAGGAGTCATTGGGGTGGGTGGGCATCCCCTGCCCCTGTGCTCCAGGAGCCATTGGGGTGGGTGGGCATCCCCTGCCTGTGCTCCAGGAGCCATTGGGGTGGGTGGGCATCCCCTGCCTGTGCTCCAGGAGCCATTGGGGTGGGTGGGTATCCCCTGCAGCCCATGGGGACATGGCCCATGGGCACCCATCCCTGCTGGGGAGGCACAGGGAGGTGCTGGCAGAGGTTCCTAAGAGTTATGGCACTTCAGTCTGAGCACCAGCAGAGCCCTTCCACAAGTGGGAGCTCACTAACAAACAGACCAGCAATAGGGGTGTGCAGCTTCATGGGCACTTCAGGCTGAGCCACGTTGCTCCAGAGGGAAAGGAGCTGCTGTGAATTAACTGGAGGGGAACAGAGAACAGAACAGCATCTCCTGAGGTGTTCACGGTCACATTTTATTGTCCCACATCGTGAGAAATCAGACAAGCACAGGAACGATGCAGCACAGGGAAGGACTGAGTGGGCTCCGTGGGCTGGAAGAGGTGGCCAAGAGGTGGAGGATGCGGTGGCTGGTGGTGGGGACACGGTTGTGTGTTCACCACATGGACCAGGGCTATGGCAGAAGCCATTGGGTTGAAGGAAGTGTTTTACTGGGCAGCAGAGCTGAGGGGCTCCCTGCTGCAGGACGGAGCTGGAAGTTTGTATTGGTGCCAAAAGCCATTGCAGAAAGCCATGGAGGAAAACCCATCGAGGATTCCTGCTGCATTACAGGGCAGGTCTGTGTTCCAGGAGCCCCCAGAGCCACAACCCAGATGTCTTCCCTGGGCTCTGACTGCTCTCCCAATAGGAAGAAACTGAATGAAAACAGGAGGTTGTGTAAGGAGAGATCTGCATACATCTGCATAGTTACGAGCTAGTTGCATAACAGAAGTGTCTGAAAACTCTTTGGAGGTGCGGGGGCAACGGGGGAAATAAAGGGTCAGGTGGACAGGAGCTGCTGCCCGGTCCCTTTGGGAGCATCACACCACAGTGAAGCTGGGGAGCTTCTCTGATGGGAGAAGGTGGGGTTTGGGAGCAGAAGCCCCCAGGGCACCATCACTGTGCCCAGGGCTCAGGCCAAGCTGTGGCCACAAGCAGGGAAGCAGCAGCGCATCCACAGCACGGGCAGCTGTGACGGCATCCCCTGCAGTGGGGGCCAGAGACCCCCTGAGTGTGTGCCCAGATTTAGAGCCCAGCCACCCCACTGCCTCCAGAGGGGCACAGCAACCCGCCCCAACAGAGCCAGCATGGCAGCACGTCTGCTCCCTGCCCCACAGACATCTGCAAAATGGGGTGGGTGGGCATCCCCTGCCTCTGCTCCAGGATTCATTCCAGCCTCCCTCCCCAGCAGCCCCCACCCTTTCAGCCCTTTGGCAGCAATGTCCCGTGTACGCAAAGCCCTCCCATCTGTTGGAGCAGATCTGCTGCTGCTCCGCTGCTGTGCGCTGATAAACCACCCCAAGCAATCTTATCGCCCCATTCCACACACCATCACCCCGCGCTGCTCCCACCCCCCTCTGCACTCCCCCAGCTGCCCTCCTCTGCTCCTTCCCCATAGGAGCGTTGCTCATCCCGGCCGCTCAGTGCTGCTGAATTGCACTGTGTTCACTGTGGCTCTTCCCCTCCTGGACGCTCATCCCAGCAGAGTTAACACACCGCCCCTCTGGGGCTGCAGTCTCGGGGCTGCAGGTTGCATTCAGGCCTCCTCCTCCTCAGCCATTTCCCAGCCCAGGCTCCCAGTGCATGGCATGCACGGCACGGCCCTGTATTTGGTGAGCACAAGGCATGACTTTGCATTTTGCACCGTTCCATTCCCTCCCGCCACCCTCAGCTCAATGTCATGCATGGCTCCAGAGCTGCCCCAGCCCTCACCTGTTGGCTGAGCAACACACACCTGACTCTGTGCCGAGGCCTTTGATGGAGGCACGGCATTGGTTTGGCTTCCAGAGCCCGTGTTCCCCTTTCAGCACAAGGCAATCAATCTCCTGGCAGCAGGTGGGACCTTGGCTGCACTTACCCCAAGGCTGATACAGGAGACCGAAGTTATCTACTGCCTTTGATGCTTAGCGGCTCCGCTGCTGCATGTGGCTGCTCTGTGCAGCTCTGGTTGATGTAGCTGCTCTGTTTGCACCGCTCTGGTTGTCTTTTACCAGCACCCAACCCGGGTTCAGCATTATCACCCCTGTCAGTCCCTGCCTTTGTCTCCTCCATAGATGAGCACAGAATCACCTCTAAGCTCAGCCTGTTACTTTCTCCTATTGTAAGAACTCAGGCGGGGAATAGGAGCAGAAGATAATCGTAATGATGAAATCCCAGCTTCATTTCCCACTTAACTGGTTCTACTTCTTTTTCTGGGCAAAAGAAGTGTTTAAGAGCTGTTGGGATTGGGCTCTCGCCAGCTCTGCTGTGCACTTCACTCCTTCCTGCAGGCACAGCGTGGGGCTACGTCCCCTACGGGTCCCCATGGGCTGAAGCATCCCAGCTGCTGCAGCCGCCCACCCTGCTCTACCCACCTGAACTGCAGGGTGGGGGTCTCAGGCTGCACCTATGGGAGCTGCTCCACTGCAACACCAGCATCCCCCAGGGCCAGAATCTCCATGCAGGGCAGGGGCTGAGCCTGTGCCTCCATGGGACACAGCTCAGCCCTCCCAGCTCCATGGGGCACAGCTCAGCCCTTTCATCTCCATGGGGCACAGCTCAGCCCTCCCAGCTCCATGGGGCACAGCTCACTGCCCAGCTCCATGGGGCAGCTAGCCCTCCCAGCTCCATGTGGACACAGCTCAGCCCTCCAGCTCCATGGGGTCACAGCTCCGCCCTACCAGCTCCATGGGGCACAGCCTGTGCATCGGGACGGGATGTTCTGGGCCGGCTACGGGGGGTGAGGACGGGGGTGGGGGGTGATACTGGAGGGACTGAAGGAACTGGCTGAGATTTACGAAAGGAAACGCGGGCTGAGGGGCAGGAAATTCCCTGGCAACCGAACACAGGGCTTGGGAAATGGGAACGGTGCGATCCGGGGCAGCTCAGCCCTGCAGGCACGGATGGAGCTGGCGTACAGAACGAGCTGCGATCCGACGGGCATCACCGCGACCTGCAGCCCGACCCTTGCACAGGCGGGCAGGAGGCAGGGAACCGAGCGGGGCTCCGAGCGCTTCCAGATGCTGCGAGGAGGGGAGGAGGGAGGCCGGTGTGGGGAGAAGGGAGGTCGGTCCGATAGAAATGGAGGCCGGTCTGACATCATAAGTCAGGCGAACTTCGTGCTGCAAGCAGAGAACAAAAGGCAGGAGCCCTCTCCGTTCCAGCAGCATCCTCTGGCCCCAGCAGCTGCCAGTGGCTCCTTCGGACCTCGGGTTTGGCTCGCACCCCTGTGCGCCCGTCCCGTGGCACTGCGCCTCTCAGCCCGCTGTGCCGATGTCCCTCTGCTCGCTGCCACCTGCATGTCCTGCTCACCGCGCAGGGCGCTGCATCCCCTGCAGACATCGCAGGAGGAGATCTGGGAGCTGGGAGGGCTGAGCTGTTGCCCCATGGAAGCGTGAGGCTGAGCTGTGCCTCCATGAGCTGGGAGGGCTGAGCTGTGCCCCATGGAGCTGGGAGGGCTGAGATGTGTCCTATGGAGCTAGAGGGCTGAGCTGTGCCCCATGGAGCTGGGAGGCTGAGCTGTGCCCCATGGAGCTGGGAGGGCTGAGATGTGTCCTATGGAGCTGGGAGGGCTGAGCTGTGCCCCATGGAGCTGGGAGGTTGAGCTGTGCCCCATGGAGCTGGGATGTCCTGCTCACCCGCGGTGCTCAGCCGCTCCAATTTTAGCCCTGAGCTCGTGGTACATCGTGTGCCCCAGCGGTGCACACCCACCTGCACGTCCAGCTCTGCCCGTCTGCATGGAGCGCTGCCACATGTGCTGCTCGGCTTTCCTCTTATGGAAGCACATGTGGTGAGTGGGGACGTGCAGGAGCTGCCAGGAAAGTGCCACAGCCCAAAACAGCAGCACTGAAACCTTACAGAGCTTGCAGCCCTCCCAGCTCCATGGGGCACAGCTCAGCCCTCCCAGCTCCATGGGGCACAGCTCAGCCCTACACAGCTCCATGGGCATAGCTCAGCCCTCCCAGCTCCATGAGGCACAGCTCAGCCCTCCAGCTTCCATGGGGCACAGCTCAGCCCTCCCAGCTCCATGAGGACACAGTCCAGCCTCCCAGCTCCAGGCACATCTTCAGCCTCCCAGCTCAATGGCACGAGCTTCAGCCCTCCCAGCTCCATGGGACACATGGCTCAGCCCTCCCAGCTCCATGGGGCAGCAGCTAGCCCTCACAGCTCCATAGGACACATTAGCCCCCCAGCTCCATGGCACAGCTCAGCCCTCCAGCTCCATGGGCACAGCTCATCCCTTTCATCTTCATGGGGCACAGCTCATCCCTTTCATCTCCATGGGGCACAGCTCAGCCCTCCCAGTCCCATGGGGCACAGCTCAGCCCTCCCAGCTCCATAGGACACATCTCAGCCCTCCCAGATCCATGGGGCACACTCGCTCGCCAGACCGATTCGGCCTCCCAGCTCCATGGGGCACAGCTCAGCCCTCCCAGCTCCATGGGGCACAGCTCAGCCCTCACAGCTCCATGGGGCACACACAAGTTCCTCATTTGCTGCCATAGGTTTGCCAGGTAGGAGCTGCTGAGTGCTGCAAGGAGTCAGTGCAGGGGATGTTTGTCTGCTCCCACAGTCTGTCTGCCACCCGGACTGACCCTTACTCGGTGACAAAGGGCAACTTGTGCAAAACCAGCCGGCGTCACCTTGTCCCAGCCCCATCCATCACACGGATATTAACCAGAGGAAAGCAAAGGGCCTTGAGCAGCCAGGAGGGAGGGAGGGAGGGGGCAGGGGGTCCAGCCCCAACCTCGGTGCTGCCCACATTGGCACTGCTGGAGCCCATGGGAGGGCAGGGGGGCAGGGGGTCCAGCCCCAACCTCAGTGCAGCCCCCAGCTCAAGGGTGGGTGCAGTTATTGCACATTGAACAGTGCCAGGAGCTCCTGCTCTGC
>NC_029517.1:134627754-134654241 GCF_001577835.2 Coturnix japonica | reverse complement strand
GACCCCTCAGCTCTTCAAAGCTTCCAGGGACCCCATTGCGACCCCTCAGCTCTATCACAGCCTCCAAAGACCCCACTGAGACCCCTCAGCTCTTCTCAGCCCCCAGGGACCCCATTGCGACCCCTCAGCTCTTCTCAGCCTCCATGGACCCCACTGAGACCCCTCAGCTCTTCACAGCCTCCGTTCAGGTTCTTCCCTTCTTGACCCTTGGGGTCCCTTCCAACCTGGGCCATCCTGTGTGTGATCCACAGGGAGAGGCATTGACTGGATGCAATAGGATGGGAGCTGTAGGAAAGGCTGCAGGGCACAGTGTGTGCTGCTGTCTGTCCCCAGCCCTTCTATTCTTCTTATTGCCAGCCCGACTTTTCCACTCTGATAGGAATCAATGACTTCCTTACCCACTGGGCCGGGCTGTAGGTGCAGGATGGAGTAATGTGTGGAGGGGCACGGCTGGGATGGTGTTATAGGATGACCTTCTTTACAGAAAGGGTAGTTAGGAGCTGGAATAGGATGAACAGGGAGGTGGTGGAATCGCCATCCCTGGGTGTGTTTAAGAGCTGTTTGGATGTGGTGCTCAGGGATATGATTTAGTGGAGGGTTGTTAGAGTTAGGGTTCTGGTTATAGGGTACTATAGTTATAGGGTACTATGGGTATAGGGCACTATGGCTATAGGGTACTATGGTTATAGGGCACTATGGGTATAGGGTACTATGGTTACAGGGTACTATGGTTATAGGGTACTATGGTTATAGGGTACTATGGTTATAGGGTACTATGGTTATAGGGTTCTGGTGAGGCTGCGGTTGGACCTGATGATCTTCAAGGTCTTTTCCAACCTGTGTCATTCTATGATTCTATACAGCCAGGATGTGATGGCACCAACTGCCATGGGGCTCTATATGGCACCATGTCCCCACGGGCTCTATATGGCACAGTGTCCCCATGGGCTCTATGTAGCACCGTGTCCCCATGGGCTCTATNGTGTCCCCATGGGCTCTATGTAGCACCGTGTCCCCATGGGCTCTATATGGCACCATGTCCCCACGGGCTCTATATGGCACCATGTCCCCATGGGCTCTATATGGCACAGTGTCCCCATGGGCTCTATATGGCACCATGTCCCCACGGGCTCTATATGGCACCATGTCCCCATGGGCTCTATCTGGCACTATGTCCCCATGGGCTCTATATGGCACCATGTCCCCATGGGCTCTATATGGCACCATGTCCCCGTGGTGCTCAGCACTCCCTGCACCCTCAGGGCGGCTCCTGGCTGAGCCGTGCCCCAGGCACTGGGTGTCACCTGGAGGTGCCACCGACGGCCACAACCCCTCGGGATCAACCGCAGAACAGGGCTGGGCTCCCATAGCAGCAACCAGGGGTGGAGCGAGCAGGGTGGGACGAATAATGAACGTGCTGAAAGGAACCAGAACGGCCAGAAAGAAAAGAAAAACAGCCAACGAGCCAGGAACTGACAGAGGAATGAGCGCAGCTGGGAAGGTCCTTGTTCAACGCAGCTGAGTGGTTCCTGCTGCAGGGAGTGAGGCCCTGCGGGGGGTGAAGCTCTGAGTCAGCTCTGCCCCCCCAGCACAGCCCCGATGGGCACAGAAGGTCCTGGGCTCCAGTTTGAGCCTGGAGTTGGCACAAAGACCCCCATTGGGAGGGGATGGGGTGGAGAGCGGCAGAGGTGGGGGCTGGGAGGGGGCTGGTGTCATGCACTGGGCATGAAGGCTCGGCCACGGAGCTCTACGAGCGGCCCTGTTGGGTTTGTGTTGTTATTTTCTCCTTTAAATGTGGGAATTATGGGGTGGAGACCCCGTTTCTGGAGGTGCCCGAGCCCGTGGATGGGGCCCTGAGCAGCCTGAGCCGGTGGGGAGCAGCCAACCCAGGGCAGGGGCTGGAGCTCATTAATCTGCGGGGTCCCTTCCGACCCACCCGTCCCGTGTTTTCCGTGGTTCTGTGGGTCCCGGTGCCGCAGCCCGGCGGTGGGATGGAGGTCAGGCAACCTCCAAGGGCACAACGAACCGTCTGGCTCTGTCAGACCGACAGCTCCCACCTTTAGTATCACAGCCGGGTCTCTAAAGTGCAGAGAGATGGGTTTGATTTCAGCTTGAATACCGGGGAAAAGCTCTTGTCCCAAACTGTGGCCGTGGGGCGGCACAGCTGCCCAGGGACGGGGGGGGAAATCATCCCCATTTCTGGGGCTGCTCCAGAACCGGGGAGACGCGGCACCTGGGGACACGGTCAGTGGGAATCGGGGGGTGGGAGGGCTGCGGCCGGACCAAGGGATGTTGAAGGTCCGCTCCAACCTTAACGATCCCGTGGCTCTGAGCCCCGGGGCGGGCGCTGTGCGGGACGGCCCCTCCTCTCCCCGCGGGGCGGGCCGGGGGCGGGCCGTGTGCGTTCGCACGTCGGAGCCGGGGGGTGGAGGGGGGAACTGAGCACGATCCGTCCCCCCCGGAGCGGTGCGGAGCGGTGCGGGGATGGCGGTGCCGGAGCCCGACGCGCGTTTGGCGCATGAGAAGGAGGAGGAGAGCGAGGAGGAGAGCGAGATCCTGGAGGAGAGTCCGTGCGGGAGGTGGCAGAAGCGCCGCGAGCAGGTGGGGGCCGGGAGCAGCCCCAGGGTGCGGGCGGTGATGCGGGAGCCGCCGGAGGGCGGTGCGGGAGCGGAGCCGCGGGGGGCGGGAGAGAGGGGAAGGTGCGGGGAGAGCGCGGTGCCGAGCGGGGCTCGGTGCGGAACAGGGCTCGGCTCGGGGCTCGTCTCGGCTCGGGGCTCGGTTCGGCTCGGGGCTCGGTTCGGCTCGGGGCTCGTCTCGGCTCGGTTTGGCTCGGGGCTCGTCTCGGCTCGGTTCGGAGCGGGGCTCGGTTCGGAGCGGGGCTCGGCTCGGAGCGGGGCTCGGCTCGGGGCTCGGTTCGGAGCGGGGCTCGGTGTGCCCGGTGCGGTGTGGCCGTGCGGGTGTCTCCGCTTCGGGCCGTCCCGGTGCGCTGCGCTCCGGTTCCCGGCGCGGTGGCTGCGCTGTATCCGCGGGTGAATCGCGGATCGGCGCCGCTGTGGCCGCTGCCCCCGGGGCGGAGGATCCGGTTCGTCGTCTCCCGAGCAGCGATTTGGGCCAACGCGGCCACAACGTCCCGTCCGGAGCCCCGCAGAGCGATCGCGCGGTGCCCACCCGCGTCCCGCGGAGCTCCGGGTCGCTCTGCCGGCCCCTCTCCCCCTCGTATCCGTACGACGTGCCCTGGAAGCGGAGCCCGAATCCCCCCCTGCCCCCATCGGGGCGTCCGGGAGCGGCGCCGGAGCCGGGGTAAATCCTCGCCCCGGGCGGGGGTGGGACAGCGGTGGTAGAAAAGGGCCCAACCCACAGTAATGCGCCCTGTATGTCCTGCTAACAGCTCCGGGCGCTCTGCCCTGCCTTTGGGCATCCCTTGTTCCCAGTCACACATCAGAGAGCCATTAAGGTTGGACGAGATCCCCACATCGACCCTTCAAACCATCACCGGCCCTTTAAACCATCACGGCTGTGCCCATCAACCGTGTCTCTAAACAAGAGTCAGGGACTCATTAAGGCTGGAGAAGACTTCCAGGATCCCCACTCGTGCCCACCCCACCGTGTCCCCACTGGCCGTGTCCCCACGTGTCACATCTCCCTCTTCTTGAACACCCCCAGTAATGGGGTCTCCATCACTTCCCTGTCCCAACCCGGTCTGTGCTTTGCTGTGGGTCACCTTCATGTGGTGGTGGTACCACCATCACCTGCCCACCCGTGTCCCCCCCTTCTCTGTGGCACCTCCGTGCCCGTGGGTCTCAGTTCCATCTCTGCCCCCCCCTCCCCTGCTGCACATCAGGGGCTTTGCCAGGGCCTGATGCAATGTCCAGCATCCCATCTCTGCACCCCCAGCTCTTCCCTTGTGCTCATAGACCAGCAGATCCTGCTCACAGCTCCTTTGGGATGGGCTCTGGAGGTGCCACCACCTGCAGGCTGCACCCAATGGGTGCTGAGCTCCAGTGCTGTGTTATAACATCCCTCATCCCCAGGGCTCGTGGTGTGGGGTGGCTGCAGGTCCCGGGTCTCTGTGGGGCGGCCTGAAGGGTGGGGAGGAAAACAACCAGGTTTGGGGGCTGAGAACAACACGATGCGCCTGCAATGAGAGCGGTGGGCACCCAATGACTGCTGCTGCATGAACCCCATAATGCTCCTGCAATGAGAGCTGTGGGCACCCAATGATTTGTGCAGTGTGAACCCCCCAATGCTCCTGCAATGAGAGCTGTGAGCATCCAATGACTGGTGCTGCCGAGCAGTGGGGACATGTTTGTTCCAAGCAGTGCGTGACTGCTGGGGTGGAATTGCAGCTGAGCCAGAGGGGAGCCGTGTTTTATCAGAGCTCTGGATGATGAACGTTCATCCGTGGCCCCACTGAACCCATCAGAACCTCCCACCCCAGTGTCCATGGCAGAGGGGTGACCTGCAGTCACGTCTGGTTTGCACAACCCACGTCGATGCTGACCCACAGTGGCGCATAATGGCATCTATTTCAATGATGATGCCATCTATTTCAGTGATGCCATCTATTTCAGTGATGCCATCTATTTCAATGATGATGCCATCTATTTCAGTGATGCCATCTATTTCAGTGATGCCATCATCTATTTCAGTGATGCCATCTATTTCAATGGTGCCACCTATTTCAATGTGATGAGGGCGCAGCTCTGCAGCCACAACTGACCCCAGAGGTTTGTCCCCCCGTCCTCTGCTGCAGCAAACAGCCCTGGCACTGTTGTTGCTGGCACTGTTGTTGTTGGCACTGTTGGTGGTAGCACTGTTGTTGCTACGACTGTTGCTGGTGGCACTGCCAGCATCACAGAGACGTGACAGCATTGCCAGCAAGCACAGGGGAAGTTGTGTGCAGGACATTATTGTGTATTGCAGGGTGCTTCGGTCATGCACCAGGAAGAAAACACGCTGAGTTTGGTGGCTGCTGTTTCCTAGTGCACACACACAGCCCTTCTGCTGCACACACGTCATGATTTCCACAAGCAATGCCACCACAGGGATTCCCTCTCACTGCTCTGATGACTGGCATGCATTATTTATGCTCTTTTCGTTGCATTTGCAGAACAGCCGTGGACCTGTATGGGCCCTGTGCTGCTGTGCTGGGTGCATGGTGCTGTGCTGGGTGCATGGTGCTGTGTACTGGGTACTGCTCTGGAGTCCTTGTTGGGCTCTGCTGTGCTGGGTGCAGGGTGCTGTGCTGGGTGCAGGGTGCCGTAGCTGCGGTGCATGGGCCGTCTGGATGCAATGTGCCGTGCTGGGTGATGTGCCGTGCTGGGTGCTATAGGTGCTGTGCTGGAATGCAGGGTGCTGTGCCTGGATGCAGGGTGCCGTGCATTTGGATGCTGGTGCCGTGCTGGTGCATGGTGCTGTGCTGGGTGCAGGGTGCCGTGCTGGATGCCATGGTTGCCTCGTGCTGGGTGCATGTGCTTGTGCTGGATGCAGGGTGCTGTGCTGGATTGCATGGTGCCGGTGCTGGATGCAGGGTGCCGTAGCTTGGATGATGGTGCCAGTGCTGGATGCATGGTGCTGGTTGCAGGATGCACATTGCATGGAGCCCAATGCATGGTGCTGTCTGGATGCAGGGTGCGTGCTTGGAATGCATGGGCCGTCGGTGCAAATGGTGCCGTGCTGGGTGAGGGTGCCGTGCTGGGCGCAGGGTGCTGGTGCTGTGCAGGGTGGCCCGTGCTGGGTGCAATGGTGCCGTGCTGGGGTGCAATGGTGCGTGTGGTGCATGGTGCTGTGCTGGGTGCATGGTGCTGTGCTGGGTGCAGGGTGCCGTGCTGGGTGCATGGTGCCGTGCTGGATGCATGGTGCCGTGCTGGGTGCATGGTGCCGTGCTGGGTGCATGGTGCTGTGCTGGATGCAGGGTGCTGTGCTGGATGCAGGGTGCCGTGCTGGATGCATGGTGCCGTGCTGGGTGCATGGTGCTGTGCTGGGTGCAGGGTGCCGTGCTGGCTGCATGGTGCCGTGCTGGGTGCATGGTGCTGGCTGGATGCAGGGTGCTGTTGCTGGATGGCAAGGGTGCTTGATGCTGGATGCAGGGTGCCGTGCTGGGTGCATGGTGCGTGCTGGTGCACAGGGTGCTGTACTGGGTTGCAGGGTGCCGTGCTGGGTGCAATGGTGGCCCGTTCTGGAATGCAGGGTGCCGTAGCTGGTGCATGGTGCCGTGCTGGGTGCAGGGTGCCCGTGCTGGGTGCATGGTGCCAGTGCTGGGTCATGGTGCCGTGCTGGGTGCAATGGTGCCGTGCCTGGGTGCATGGTGCTGTGGCTGGGTGCAGGGTGCACCAGTGCTGAGGTGCATGGTGCCGTGCTGGATGCAGGGTGCCGTGCGGGTGCAGGGTGCCGTGCTGGTGCAGGGTGCCGTGCTGGGTGCATGGTGCCAGTGCTGGGTGCAGTGCGTGCTGGGTGCAACTGGTGCGTGCTGGGTGCATGGTGCTGTGCTGGTGCAGGGTGCCGTGCTGGGTGCAGGGTGCCCGTGCTTGGGTGCAGGTGCCGTGCTGAGATGCAAGGGTTGACCGTGGCGGATGCAGGTGCCGTGCTGCGATGCAGGGGCCGTGCTGGGTGATGGTTGCCGTGCTGGGTGCATGGTGCCGTGCTGGGTGCATGGTGCCGTGCTGGGTGCATGGTGCCGTGCTGGGTGCAGGGTGCCGTGCTGGGTGCAGGGTGCCGTGCTGGTGATGTTCTAGATGCACGTTGCTTGGGGTCAGCGCAACTTGGGGCAGTGCCCCCTCACCTCCCTTCCTCGCCTCCCCCCCTCTCATCCCCCCCTGTTCCTCCTCTCACATCTTTGCCGCTATTGCAGAGATTTCCTCTTCTGCAGGTTTTGTTTTCAGCATCACTTTTGTGACGGCGTTGCATTTTTCCAGCCATCCCGAGCATTGGGATCATTGGGAGCAGCAGGGGATGCAAAGCGCCGCTTCGTTTCTGCTGGAAGCTCTGCCGGACTTTGGCAAACTCTGTTTGATCTCGTGTTGCTGGATGCAAATGGTTACAGATTTGCACCGCGTTGCATTTTCATACCTGTATCCATCAGGAAGGGGCTGCTGCCCACGGGCTGTTTGCTGCCAGTTCCACTCCGCATCTCCTTTGGTAAAGCCTTTAATGCTGGTCAGGAAAGGGTTAATGACTGCATGGGATCTGAACTCTAAGCTTTGGTTCACCTCTAAGCCCAACGGGGGGGGAAAGGGAGGAAAAAGAAGCAGCAGTCGAAGGAGGAGAAGGGCAAAAGCAGACTAAAGGGGGGATCGATGGGGGGAGGAATCTGCCGGGTGGGGAGAATCAGAAACGTCCCCAAAAAACACAAGGAGGGGAAACAACCCGCCCATTTGCATGCACACAGGGACTGCAGCTTCTGCCATGCATGGAGGGGCTGCAGCTTCTGCATGCACATAGGAGCTGCATCTTCTGCATGCATGGCAGGCCTGCTGTTTCTGCATGCACATAAGGGCTGCAGCTTCTGCATGCACAGAGGGGCTGCAGCTTCCCCCTGTTGGAGGCTGCAGTGAGGACGGGCAGCGCTGCGATGTGTTTTGCTGGGAAGCCTCCAGGTGTTGAATTTTTGCCATTGGAGCTATTTCTTCCAGCCCCACTGGGAGGGAGGGCTCAGGGCTCAGGGCTGTCGGGCTCTGCTTTGCTTTTGCCCAGCCGAGGAACCTGGAGGACTTTGCTCCTTCTCCACACGCCGCCTGTTTGTCCTTCCCTCTGCTTTGGGGGCGTTTGTTCGCTGTGTGTTTGCCGTGGCAGGCGGTTCTGTGGGTTGTGGGGCTGTGGGCATCGCAGGGCTCAATGGAGGACGTTTGCAGGAAGGTGCAGCTCAGCGGCAGGTGACCTTCGCTGGGAGGAGGCAGCGCAGCCTCTCGTTGTCACTTTGGCCATGAAGCAGAGGCTGGGAGATGCTCTCACTGTCCCCCTCTGTCCCCCTCTTACTCACTGTCCCCCTCTTAGTCCATGTGGGTGATGCACGGAGGTGGTTCTGCATTTGTCTCAGCTCTGCTTTCAGTGCAGCGTTCCCCATCCCCAGGATCCCTCCATCCTCCCGGCTGCAACAATCCCACTCCTTGTTCTGGGCGCTGCTGTTGGCTGCCCAGCGTGGGTGTGTGGCTGCAGGACATCTCCATCCCGCAGCACACACTGCCCGATTCCCACCCATTGCCCCCCCAGATCGGTGTCAGTTTGCAGCCTGTGGCTGCGTGCTGCGCTCCTTGCTCCCATCTGCTCCAGCTCTCACCGTGTCCCATATGCACACAGTCGGAGCTCTGTGCTCCTCAGCCCACATGCCAAGGAGGGCTGCTAAAATTACTCTCCGTGTTCTGTCCCTTCCTGTTTTGACCCGGCTGGTTTCTGCCCTTCCGTTTGTTTTGTGCCTGCAGGTATTTCTGTGTGCTGTGCTCAGATGCGTGGGAGCCTCTCAGGCTGTGCACCCCGTGTACCCCTCACCTCCTTCCTTGTTTTGTTCCGATGTAACCATGGGACACACACGGTCCCGGCGGTGTTGGTGTTGTGCTGCTGGGACAAAGGAGCTGCCCACAGCCGTGTTATAAAGCAGGGCAAACACCGCTGCTTTGCCCTTCTATTCCTCGTGTTGGCACCGGGCGGTAAGGATGTGAGAGGCGGTGCTGGAGCGTTGCCCAGTGTGGTCATACGGGATCAGATGTGAGGTCGTGTTGCTTTGAGGGAAGGAGCATTGTGCAGGTTCAGCTATGGTGTGTGCTGCACACTCACAGCATGAGGGCAAACGCCTCCCTGCCACTTTATGGGGCTCTGTGATCTGTAAGGACCCTTCCAACCTGACCCAAACATTCCATGGCTCTTATTTGTAAGGACCCTGCCAACCCAACCCAACCAGCCCATGGCTCTGTGATCTGTGAGGACCCTGCCAACCCAACCCAACCAGCTCATGGATCTGCGATCGACAAGGACCCTGACAACCCAACCATCCCATGGCTCTGTGATCCGTGAGGACCCTGCCAACTCAACCCAATCATCCTAAGGCTCTGTGATCTGTAAGGACCCTGCCAACCCAACCATTCCATGGCTCTGTGATGATTCTATGATTCCTTTGCCCTTCAGGAGCAATTCCTCTGCTCTGGAGGTACCAACCAGGCATTGCCTTCAGCCCGCAGCGCTGCGCCTGGCTCTTATCTGAGCAGTGGAAAAATCGACTTCTGCACCCGCTCAGCAATGGGACAGAGGTCAGGGATCCCAGGGTTTGCTGCAGCAGCTGCAGGGCAAGAAGGAAGGTCTGGCTTCAGCATGGAGAGAAAGGCACCCGGCCCCCATTGCTCCTGTGGTGGTTGGGCTGATGGTTGGACCGGCTGATCTGCGAGGTCTTTCCCAACCTTAATGATTCTGTGATGCTGTGGGTGGGCTCAATGTGGGTGTGCTGAGGTCGGACTTGGTGACCTTGGAAGTCTGCTCCAACTCTAATAATTCAAGGATTCTCTGCCTCTCTCCTCTTTGAGGTCCACTTGTGCAGGACAGGTGATGCCCACCAGCACCCCAGTGTTTCCTGCCATTACTGATCAGTGTTGAGAATAGAACCATAGAATCATAGAATCACCAAGGTTGGAAAAGACCTAAAAGATCATCCATTCCAACCATTTGGACTCGGAGATCAGCAGCATAGAACCATAGAATCATAGAATCACACCAAGGTTGGAAAAGACCTAAAGGATCATCCATTCCAACCATTTGGGCTCGGAGATCAGCAGATCTCACGGTGTCTGTGCATGGCTCCCTTCCATCGCGGCTCTGCTAAGCCCTGCGGCTGGCAGCGCATTCAGCCTCTGCCCACCCCACTCTCAACTTGTGCTGAGCGCTTGTTTTTGTGAAGGCAGGATCAAATGCTTCAGTAGGATCAAAATATTTTCCATCTCATGTGTTCCCTTCACCTGCTCGTTGTGTAACACGATCGTGCAGAGAAAACTGGTTTATCTGGCAGCTCAGATCCCTTGTCCTGACGCTGCTCTGCCGCCGTGGGCTCGGGCTGTTGTTCTGCTGCAGACAGCAGTGGGTGGATGTCACCCCATTGGCTTTGTCACCTGCCGCCAGGTGAGGTCCCACGGCAGCTTTGCTCCTTGGGGCAGAGGGGGCACAGGGGAGACCTCAGCGCTGCCTCCCACCCCTGAAATGAGGTTGGAGTGAGGTGGGGGTAAGCTCTGCTCCTGGGGGACAGCGATAGGATGAGAGCTGAAGGCCTCACCTTGCGTGAGGATGGGTCAGGTTGGATATTAGGAGCAACTCGTTCCTGGAAGGAGCAGAGCTGCAGTGGCACAGCTGCACAGGGAAGTGGGGCAGTCACCAACCCTGGGGGTGTTTCAGCACCTTGGGGATGTGGCACTGGGGGAGGTGGGCAGTGGGCACCATGGGGTGGGCTGGATTGGACATGGGGATCTTGGAGCTCTTCTCCAGCTGTGCTCCTCATGCAGCCAGTGCTGTTTGTCACCCACAGCCCTCAGTGAGCCGAGACGGGCAGCCCAGCTGTTAATGTGGCTTCAGCCATCTGAGCTCCTTTTCCTTCTCGTGTAGTAGGAAGAATCATTTCCATGTTGCAGCATTTCCCCCCAACATCAAGGCACAACTCTGCGTCCCTGCATGCGCTGCTCAGAGCGCAGGCTCAGCACTGAGGTCCCCATGCAGCTCTGTGCCACCCATAACTCCAGCAGAGTCTCAGAAGACGCACGTGCAGCTCCTGCTCTCACTCAGGCTAATGAGATCCCAGAGCAGAGCAGCGGGTTGGGCTTTGCTCTGCTCCCCTGGGCACAGCATTCCCCATTCAGCCCCAGGAAATCCCAGTGTTGTCCTAAGGAGCCATGCAGGCTGTGCCCGCTGTGAGCATCGCTGTCTCTGTGCCCTCTGTGTCCCCCCATGCCTGCAGCTGGGCTTCTGCTCCATGCCATGGGCTTCAGCAGATGCTCCATGCCGTGGGGTTGGGACCCGTGGCACAGCAGATGCCCAATAGCCACCAAACAACCGAGGCACCAGCACTCCTGGTGAGCTTAGTTCTGTGCCTGCCCTGCATCCCCCTGCCCGGGGAGCCCAGGATGTGGCCCTGTGCTGTTCAGGCTGAGTGCTGAGGCTTTGCCCTGCTCAGTTGCCTTGGAGACAAAGCAGCAAACCCGTGCCAGATTTTGGAAGTGTTTTGGGTAAAGCTCTTTTGCAGGCAGGAGGTGGCCTCCCCCACTGAGCTGAGTGCACACAGGAGGGCAGATCTGGATGGGAAAGGGGTCTGGGGGTGCTGTTGAGAGCCAGCTGACTGTGTGTCCAGCTGAGCAAGAAGGGTTGTATCGGAACCAGGGAGTCTCAGTGCTCAATGCTGGTGAGACTGTGTGGGCAGAGAGTCGCAATACGGGTGGAGAAGTGAGCAGGCAACATTTCCATGCAGGGGAGCAGGGGAAGGAGCTGGGGATGCTCTGTCTGCAACAGAGGGGGCTCAGGGCAGACCCCATCTGCAGGGCTGTGAATGGAGGCTGCAGTGAAGAGGGTCAGTCTCTGTTGGCAGGTGGTGATGGGATGTGAGGAAGCAGCTTCAGGTGGCACCGGGGAGGTTTGGGTTGGATCAGCCCCTCTGCACAGAGGGGTGGCTGGGAGCTGCTCTGAGCTTTCCCAGCCCTCCTGATAGAGCCGCTGCTCCCCCACAGCCCCGGTGCTGCATCACCAACCCTTTTTCTGTCTGCTGTTTCAGGCTCCGTAACGTGAGAAGCACAAAAGGAGCAATTTATTGTAAGATGCAATCTGATCTATTGCAAACCTCCACTTACCCGTCCCCGTGGTCTCCCCACGCGGCCTCAGCTCCTGCCAGGGCCTTTCTGGAAGGAGCCCGAGCACAGAATTTCCCAGTCCTGGCAAAGCAGGAGGAGCTTTGCCTCAGCACACAGAACTGATGGGAAGCACAGGGTGAGATCACAGCAGTGAGCGTGGCTGCTCCTTTTGCCCTCAGTCACCCCTGTGACCACAGACAGCATTGATGCATTGGTGCAGCTGGGAGCTCCATGCACGGGGCTGCTGCTCAGTGTGAGTCCTGCAGCCGTCCAGCACGCAGTGGCCACTCACTAGTGTCACTTTGGGGCTTTTCTCAGGGCCACGAGGTGATTTTCCATCGGTGTTTTTTGAGGTGGGCAGAAGAGCAGCTTCATGAGCACTCATGCATGGTGCACAGGGGCTGCCTTCAGCATCCGCTCCCAGCACAGCCTCGTGGGATCATAAGGCCATACATGGGTTGGTTGGAAGGGACTTTAAAGATCACAGAACTGTGTTGGAAAGGTCCTCAAAGGTCATGGAACCATGGGCTGGTTGGGCTGGAAGGGACCCTCAGCCCCAACCCCTGCAGTGGGTTGTGTGCCCCCCAGCTCAGCTGCCCAGGGCTCCATCCACAGCCCTGAGCACCCCCAGGGATGGGGCACCCTCACTTCTCTGGGCAGCAGTGCTGGGGCCTCAGCGCCTCCGGGGAAATGATTTCCCCTTCACATCCAACCCAAATATCTCCTGTTTCACCTTAAATCCGTCCCCATGTCCTGTCCCCAGCGGAGCAGCTGACCGCATGGAGCCCTGGCAGGCTGAGCCCCTTCACATCCAACCCAAATCTCTCCTGTTTCACCTTCAATCTGTCCCCTTATCCTGCCCCCATTGGAGCAGCTGACCGCGTGGAGCCCTGGCAGGCTGAGCCCAGTCCAGCTGGCTGCACTGCTGAGCTCTGTGCGAGGCACGCGGAGCCCGCGAGTGATGGGGAACTGGTAATAGAAGCTCTTTGTGCTCCGGCAGCAGGAACTGGGCCACGAGTGCCCATCTGTTCCCTGCCAACGAGCCGGGGGTGCTGCACACCCCCCAGCGCCGTGCCCACCAGCTGCCCCGTGCCACAGCGTCCGAGCTCCGAGCAGAACAATCCCGCATTCATCTGCATGGTGGCGGCTCCGCACCGCGCCGGAAGATGCAGGGGGGTCCCATCCGCCAGGAGGGGGATGCAGGGCTGCTGGTGTGCAGGGTACACACAGTGCTGCTCCTGGGGGGCAGAAACCCCCTCATGGAATCGTAGGTGCTTTAGCAGGACTAGGGGAAATGGATCCAAGTTGAAGGAGGGAAGATTTAGGTTGGATGTCAGGGGGAAGTTCTTTACTAAGAGAGTGGTGAGGCCCTGGAACAGGCTGCACAGGGAGGTTGTGGATGCCCCGTCCTTGGAGGCGTTCAAGGCCAGGATGGACGGGGCCCTGAGCAACCTGATCTATGGGGTCTCTATGGGGATTTATGGTGTCTCTATGGGGTCTCCTGGGCAACCTGATCTAGTAAATGTGTATGTTTGGTGGCCCTGCCAGGCAAGGGGGTTGGAACTACATGATCCTTGAGGTCCCTTCCAACCCAGGTCATTCTGTGATTCTGTGATTCTGTGTGCTTTGAGTTGGAAAGGCAAAGGCCATCTGGTCCAACTGCCCTGCACTGAACACGGCTATTTCTTGTTGGCTGGTGTTAGGCCTTAGGTTGGTCTGGACCCTCCAGTCTGCCCTGTCTGTTGTGCCTGTGGCCATCAGCTCAGAGCACGGGATGTTCCCCTACATCTGCTGGGATGTGGGGTCCACATGGGGTGTGTACTGGGGCTGGGTGGCTCTCACGGTGACATCCTGCTGTGCTGGGAGCTGCTCCCAGTGTCTGCCTTTGTTCTGTGCCCTTGTGCCCTGGGGACCTGAGCCCCCAGGAATGGGAATCCTGAGGGCTGGGCAGGGCAGGCAGTGGGCTGGGGGCTCCACTGAGCCTGAGCCTCCTTTGGGTGGAGATCCTGGAACAGGAGATCCATCCACATCCATGTAGTGCTGTGTGTGAGCCTGTCTACGGGGTGGGAGCTGCGGGCAGGGAATGCTCATGGGGGGTATCACAACTTCTTGTGCCTTGCAGGTGAACCAGGGGAACATGCCGGGCATCCAGAGCACCTTCCTTGCCATGGACACGGAGGAAGGTGTAGAGGTGGTGTGGAATGAGCTGCTCTTCACTGACAAGAAGGCCTTCAAAGCACATGAGGTAATCACCCCTGATCTGGAGCTGCTCCCCACCTTCCTGTGTTCTCTCCTGCCATGTCCCTGAGCTGCCATCTCATCTGTCCTCTCTCTGCACCCAGGAGAAGATCAAGACCATGTTTGAGCAGCTGGTGCTGGTGGATCACCCCAACATCGTGAAGCTCCATAAATACTGGCTGGATGTGAAGGACTCAAAGGCACGGGTAGGGGCACGTTGGGGGGCTGCACTCCAGGCTGAGAGGGACGGCAGTGGGATCCCGGGGTCCTCTGCTCACCCTGCTCCCAGGGCTCCCCTTCTTTAGGTTGGAAATTAGCAAGAATTTCTTATCTGAAACCGACCGTGCGTTGGCATGGGCTGCCCAGGGAAGCGGAGGAGTCGCCATCCCTGCGGTGTTCCGGAGATGTTAAGCTGTGGTTCTTCAGGGCAGGGTGGGGATGGGCTGGCAGCCAGTTGATGATCTTGGAGGTTCTTTTCCAACCTGAATGACTCTGTGATTCCCCAGGACACATAGCAGGATGTTCACCCTCATCATCGCACGGTGCAGTGTGTGAGCCAGGCAGGAAACTGACACCTCTGTCCCCCCCCCCCCCAGGTCATTTTCATCACAGAATATGTCTCTTCGGGGAGCCTGAAACAGTTCCTGAAGAAAACCAAGAAAAACCACAAGGCCATGAATGCCAGGGTAGGTCCCATAGGAGCACAGCCACGTGAGGGTTGTGCCTGCTGGGATGGGCTCTCAGCTCTCTTACAAAGCAGAACAAATGGGTGCAGCTCCCAGGTAGCAGTGATGGGGTGAGGGCTGGTGGCCTCCCTTTGCTCCGAGGGATGCTCAGTTTGGATGTTAGGAGTACCGTGAGCTTTTGCCCCCTCTGTGGTGTGTCTGCCCACATTGCCCCTGTATTTCAGTGCCCCGCAGAGCTCTGTCTGACACCGAGGATGGCAGCACTGAGCTTCTCAGCTTTGGTGGTGCTCACCGAGCAAGGGCTGGAAAGGAGACTGTTGTGGCTGGGACAGTGTGTGGCTCATCACGGAGCTGTGGTCCCTGCAGGGTAGTGGGGGTCCAGGTTCCCAGATGCTGGGTGGGATCAGCTGGGGGCTGATCTCTGGGTCTTGGCTTGTCTCACGGAGCTCTGCTCTCTGCCCTAGGCCTGGAAGCGCTGGTGCACGCAGATCCTGTCCGCTCTCAGGTAAGTTCTCTGCATCACCATCCATAGGCATTATCACATAGGCTGTGTTGGGCTGAGTGCTCAGGGCAGCTCTGTGCCCCCCCAGCTTCCTCCACTCCTGTGAGCCCCCCATCATCCACGGCAACCTGACCAGTGACACCATCTTCATCCAGCACAACGGGCTCATCAAGATCGGCTCCGGTAGGACGCGGCCACGCAGCTTTGGGGCTGTGAATGGGGTGGGCAGTGGGGAGCTGTGGGGAGGGGGTAGGGCACAGTGGGGATGGGCTGGGGTTGGACTCGATGGTCTTTGGTCCAGCCCTGATTATTCTGCGGTTCTGAGGTTGGCATTACCTTGTCTTTTGTTTGTGCCCGCCGCTCTACACCTCCTCATTTACCTCCTTTGGCATCGGCGCTGACCGGCAGTGTGGCACCGCGTGTTTGCAAACGGTGAGTGGGATCCCTCTGCTCCCTCTCCAGTACACCCAAATCAATAGGGGTGGGCACAAGTCCCTCTCCAGCACACCCAAATCAATAGGAGTGGGCATAAGTCCCTCTCCAATACACCCAGATCAATACAGGGTGGGCACAAGTCCCTTTCCAATACACCCAGATCAATAGGAGTGGGCACAAGTCCCTCTCCAGCACAATTAATCAGTACATGGTGGGCACAAGGCCCTCTCCAGCACATCCAAATCAATACATGGTGGGCACAAGTCCCTCTCCAGCACACCCAGATCAATAGGGGTGGGCACAAGTCCCTCTCCAGCACACCCAAATCACTAGTGGTGGATACAAGTCCCTCTCCTGCACACCCAAATCATCACTGGGTGGATGCTGTCCCCAGTGGGCACAAGGATTGGTCCCAGGGCTGCGAGCAGGATGGGCCCTGCTGCTGCTGTGGCTTCTCCTGGGGGAGCGGGTGCCACCCTGTGGTCTGCACGGGCAGGGACATGTTCCAAAGTCCCACCTGCATCCGCTGCAGAGCTGTGGCTTAGGTTCTCTCTTGCTCCCTTGCAGCCCTTCCAGATGACCTGCGGAGCCCCATCCGCATCGAGAGGGAGGAGCTGCGCAATCTGCATTTCTTTCCCCCGGAGTACGGCCGTGAGTGGGGCTCTATTTGAGCGGGGTGCTGCTTGAGGGGGGGGCTGTTTGAGGGATGGGCTGTGGGGGGGCTGCGGTGCAACACGAGGCTGCTGAAGGTTTGCAGTTTGCTGCCTTCAAATCTCTCAGCCAAGAGAAGATGTCGTGACCGTGGCGGGTTGTGCCAACGCTGCAGGTGAAATGCGGTGCCGATGAGCGCGGAGCTGTGAGCGTGGGGCGAATAGCCGTGTCCAAAGGGAGAATAGCTGTGCCCATAGGGAGAATAGCTGTGCCCATATGGAGAATAGCCGTGTCCATAGGGTGAATAGCTGTGCCCACATTGCAGTGGGCTGAGCGTTGGATACTGATGGTTCAGAACAAGGTCTCGTCATGACTGCAGATCACTGTCTGAAAAGGCTGTGGCTCAGAAGTGCTCAGCAGCGTGTGAAGGGTTACAATGAGTGGGGAAAAGGAGCTTGGAGCCCATAAGGGGCCATAGGCACAAGTGTATGGGGTGAAGGGTCCGTAGGTGGGGACGTCGGCTGGTCCTGGTGACGGGGTTGAAGTCCCACAACGGGGCTGATGGGCTCCTGGTTTGGTTCTGCAGAGAAGGCTGATGGAACCGCTGTGGACATCTTCTCCTTTGGGATGTGTGCATTGGAGGTACGGAACTGGGATGCTGCAGAGCCTGGGAACCTGTGGGACCCCCACTTATGGGGCAGGGCAGTACCCTATGGAGCCTGCTGGCTGCCCCACACCGGGCTGTGAGCTGCAGGTCCCTGATGGAGGTGGAAGCATTACTGCTGGGCTCAGCAGAGCATCCACTGCTGCTTTGGCTCAGCCTCTACGGGCTGCGGCACCCCCAGGGCAGGGGGAGCATGTGGGGCAGGGATGTGGGGCGCTGCTCCGAGGGGGTTATGGGGCTGGGATGCTGCAGAGCCTGGGGACCTGCAGGACCCCCACTTACGGGGCAGGGCAGTGCCCTATGGAGTCTGCTGGCTGCCCCACACCGGGCTGTGAGCTGTGTGTCCCTAATGGAGGTGGAGCTGGGCTTAGCCTCCATGGGCTATGGCAGCCCAAGGGCAGGGGCAGCATGTGGGGCAGGGATGTGGGGCGCTGCTCCGAGGGGGTTGTGGGGCTGTTGGTGCTGCCTGCAGACACAGCTGAGCTCCTCCTCCCCCAGATGGCAGTGCTGGAGATCCAGACCAACGGTGACACGCGGGTCTCGGAGGAGGCCATCATGCGGGCACGGCATTCGCTGGATGACCCCAACATGAGGGTGAGTGCAGGAGGCTGAGCTGTGAGACGGAGACACTGGGACCCACTGGGTTCCACTGGGACACTGGGATCCACTGGGATCCACTGGGACCTGGCAGGCTGAAGGACGTCAGTGTCTTTCCTGCTTGGCAGGTCATGATGAGATGCTGTCCCACTGGGAACAGCAGTGAGGCTGGGTGGCAGATCCCAGTGGGTGCTCATGTAAACCTGTGTGTGTGCTCTGTAGAGAAGGATCTAGGGGGTCCTGGTGGCCAGCAGGCAGACTGGGAGCCAGCAGTGTGCTCTGGAGGCCAGAAAGACTGATGGGACCCTGGGGTAAATGTACTTGCACATGTAATTGTACAAATGTAGTTCCATGCTCAAACCCAAAACATTCCATCATATCTGCATATTCCCCCCTTCTATCAATCAGCCCCTTTGTGTGATTCCAGAATTCTCCCAGCCATCCTTCAAGGTAAGGTAGGATGAGAGGTGATGGCCTGAAGTTGCACTGGGGGAGGTTCAGGTTGGATATTAGGAACAATTTCTACCCCAAAGAGTTATCGAGCACTGGGACAGACCCGGAGCTGGGCTTTGTCTATAGTCCGTGCTTTGTGTTTGACCCTCAGGAGTTCATTCTGTCCTGCCTGACCCTCAACCCTGACAAGCGGCCGACGGCCAACAGCCTCCTGTTCCACCGCGTGCTCTTCGAGGTCCATTCCCTTAAGCTGCTGGCAGCGCATTGCTTCATCAACAACCAGTGTGAGTCGCATTGGGGTGCCCTGCCCCACGGAGCTGGGGGGATGGAGGAGCCCAGTATGGCAGTGAGCACAGAGCCCACCCTGCAGCACCTCCAACTGATGCCCATCTTTGGCTCAACCATAGATCTGATGCCGGAGAACGTGGTGGAGGAGAAGATAAAGGAGCTGGACCTGAACATGGTGATGGCAGAGATCCGGCGTGAGGGTCGGCCCGGAGCTCAATGGAGGTGAGGGTTTGGAGCACAACAAGGTGTGAGCCCCATACCTGCATCCCCCCTGACCTCACTATCACCATGGCAGCCCTTCGTGCTGCCCTGCTGCCCTGCCCTGGCAGTGACACCCCATCCTTCCCTCCCAGGTACTCAGAGGTCTCGTTCCTTGAGCTCGATAAGTTCTTAGAAGATGTCAGGTGGGTTTTGGGACGTCCCCAGGTCCCATCACTTGGAGCATCCCACTGGCAGGACCATGTTTAATCGCTCATTTGAGCCCCATTGCGGCTCTCCATGTGGATGAACAGACCATCCCTTGGGCAGCAGGACGATGGGACTCACTCATCATCTCCTCTCTCTGTGTCTATACCAGGAATGGGATTTACCCGCTGATGAACTTCGCTGTTTCCAGACCCCACGCCCTCCCACGGGCTCTTTCTCAGCCCCCAGAGGACCCTCAGAAAGCCAAAACCCCAACGCCGGAGCCCTTTGATGTGGAGACCAGGAAGGTGAGGGGTCAGGCCAGGTACAGTCAGGAAAGTGTGTGTGTGGGGGGGGGGGAGTTGCATCCCTGGGGGTGTCACGGAGCTGTGGAGATGTGGCACTTGGGGACATGGTGGGTGAGCACAGTGGGATGGGTTGGGGTCCAACATGGGGATCTTGAAGTGCTGTTCTAACCCCAGTGGTTTTAATGGCTCTATGAGTGAGTGTGATGGGCCTGGGCTGACAGTTAGACCTGATGTTCTTAGAGGTCTTTTCCAACCTTAACACTCCTGTCATTCTCTAGGATGGCATCCTGAGCCCTTTCAGCTCTTATTTGCAGTGACTCTGTGGTGGCAGCTCAGTTTTAAAGCCTTCTTTCCTCATTTCCTGTATTATTAGTGTCCTGGAGTCAGTTTCAGGTGCTGGGAATAAGCTCAGTGAGATGATCTCTGTCTCCTGGGCTGTCAGATTTCTCTCGGTGTCTCAGATTCAAGGGCTCTGTGTGTGTATTTGTCCAGGGTTGTTAGAAGGAAGGGTGGGCACTGTGGGTCTCACAGCACTTTGAAACGCTGAATCCGCTTCAGGTCCCAGGATTAATCACTGTTGCATGACCTAAATTGGGTGTGCAGAGCTGGGTCCCTTTCTTCCATGGTGGGAAGGGACACCAGAAATCCAACTGGGTCTTAAAATCCTCCAGGGATGGAGACCCCATAACCGGGCTGTTCCCTCTTTGGCCACTCTCACCATGAGAAAGGATTTCCTCGAGTCCATCCAGAACATCCCTATTTAGGTCTCTCTTCTCTCTGCAACCAGCCTGGTTCCTCCACCCTCTCAGCACCCATCATGGCTATGGGTGTGCTGCCATTGGGTTCCCCAAAGCCATCAGGCAGAGCAAGTCCTGCTCCCCCCCCCTCCCAGTGCTGCAGCCCTGCATGCTTTACCATCTCCCCATTGAACTCGCTCCATTTTATCATTGCCCTCTATTGGAGGCCCCAGGTTGGAGGCAGTAGGGGCACTTTGCTGATGAGTGCATGAGGAGAGGCGGGTTGGCTGCATGGCTCAGCTGGCTTCCATCCGCCAAGCTGCAGAGCTTTGGGATCCAGCATAGGTCTGTACGCTCCTCTCTTTCTTAAAGCAGCATTCAGTGCCTTTATTCCCTGTATGGGGCATTTCCCTGTACCGATGCTATTTGGTCACTCCTTGTCAATGGCCTATTTGGCCATTCCTTATGGACAGCCTATGGCGTTCCTTGTGTTACGGTGGATGTTACAAATGCAGCCTCATCCTGCACTGAATTCATGTTCAAAACACTACGTAGGCCCCAAACCGGTTCCCATTGCTGCTGTGAAATGCCTCCTGCAAAGCATCACTGTCAGTGCTCCCATCACACCGGCTCCCATAGCACTCAGCTGATGGTTTATTCATAGCACCCCGTGCTTATTTTTAGAGCTCTGTTGGATAAACTGGAGGAGTGTCGATGTAAACCCAAGCCATTACGCTGCCTCCCCCTCTGCATTTGTTATGTGCTGCATTTTCATCCGGTGCCCCAGTTCTGTGAGCGCATGGTCTGGCTGACCAGCGATGGATGGTGAAAAACATGCATTGATTTTATTTGGGTCAAGAGGGGAGCAGCCATCTGAGCTTCACTGCAAGACATCTGGCACCGGGGCAAACCTGCAAGTGCCCAGTGAATGTGAGCACAGCGCTGGCTGCTCTGGGAGGTGGTGGTGGGATGCCCAGCGAGCCCCATGCACTGACCGTGTTGCATGCCTATGTGCAGCAGGTGGGCAGGCTTTGAAGTAGCTCTGAGCTGGTGCACTGACCGTGTTGCATGCCTATGTGCAGCTGATGGGCAGGCTTTGAAGTAGCTCTGAGCTGGTGCACTGACCGTGTTGCATGCCTACATGCAGCTGATGGGCAGGCTTTGAAGTAGCTCTGAGCTGGTGCAATGACAATGTTGCATGCCTACGTGCAGCTGAAGTAGCTTTGAAGTAGCTCTGAGCTTCAGAGCCACCTTTGTGCTGCCATGCAAAGGGTGCTGGTGCTGTTGGCTGCAGGCCCTCGGCGGTGCCTCCGTACCCAGAAGGTGCTGCAGCGCAATCGAGAACCTGCATCGATGAGCTATCATTCTCTACAGTTAATTGAAGTGGAAGTGAAGTTTCCAGCCTCTTTAGGCTTCCTAGATGCCCTGCAGGGAGGTGTTTCCTCACTCTGTTATGAACCCGCATGGAACAGAGCGCTTTTTAGGCTGCTTTAGAGCTTGAGATAGCATCGTTGTGCTGTGCAGGCGACTCAGGCTGCATAATAGGAAGCATTTCACCTGCAAAGAGCAGCGCTGCAGTGGCACAGCTGCATGGGGAGGTGGGGGAGTCACCGTCCCTGGAGGTGCCTCAGAACCACGGAGAGATGTGGCACCTGGGGATGTGATGGGTGGGCACGGTGGGATGGGCTGGGGTTGGACGTGGGGGTCCTGGAGGTCTTTTCCGACCTCAGTGATTCGGTGATTCAATGGCTCAGCTTGGGCTGGCAGGAGACTCATTTGGGGTCTCTGCATGACACGGATGCATCCTTAGAGCTTTGAACAACCGGTTGTGTGCCCCCCCATGGAGTCACAGCTGAGGTTCTGTGTCAGATCTCCCTCCTCAAGCTGTGCCACCCAGAGCGGTTTGCCCAGGACCTTGGCTACAATATCCACGTCATCCCATTGGATGCCCATGCACTTGGTGGTGGGCTCAGCTCTTTGGTATGAGGTCAAGGTGCAGCCAGGCTGGGGAAGGTGGCAGAGGGCAAACAGGGGGGGCATGGGGTGAGGTTCCAGTGCTAGAAGTGGTTCTGCAAGAGCCCAAAGGAGGCCTCCATCCGTACTGCTCCATTTAGCAAACAGAAGAGGTGTGAGAAGCAGAAAAGGAGGTGAGAAAGAGAAGCGAGTGAGAGGAGATGAGAGAGGTGGTGCTGACGTGTGGGTCCTGCACAGCTCACAGCCCCCTTAGTGCTGATATGTGGGTCCTGTACAGCTCAAATCCCAGCCTGGTGCTGATATGTGGGTCCTGCACAGCTCAAATCCCATCCTGGTACTTACATGTGGGTCCTGCACAGCTCACAGCCCAGCTGTCACCTCCTCCGCTCTGGACCAAATATTTGAGCTGCATCAAAGCTGCAGAGTCAACTCGCAATTCATGCTGTCACTGTTCTGCTTCTGGGCAACACGGAAATTGATGCCGGGCAGCA
The DNA here is from genome assembly GCF_001577835.2 of Coturnix japonica. Classification (NCBI taxonomy): domain Eukaryota; kingdom Metazoa; phylum Chordata; class Aves; order Galliformes; family Phasianidae; genus Coturnix; species Coturnix japonica. Next base: position 134,632,005 of record NC_029517.1, on the reverse strand, counting down.
TCCTCTGAACTCACGGCCTTCTTTTGAGCAGGGTGGGGTCTGGAGAGCTGCTGATGTCCCCTCCCACCCAGGTGATAATTGTGGGCACTGGGCAGAGGGAGCCTGGAGCAGTGATGCACTCAGACGTCATCAGTGTTCTCAGGGATGCAATGCAGGATGTGGGGCAGTTCTGCACATAAGCGAAGGGGACCTGGGGGAGTTGAAGGGGCTGTGTCCAGGCTGACGCTCGCTTTGGCCTCTTCCAGGTGGTGCAGATGCAATGCAACATGGAGCTGAATGAGGACAAGACTCAGTGGCATGTGAGTGCACGGCCCCACCAGGATGCAACGAGCAGCTCCTGCTCTGTGCACTACAGCACTGCTGGTCTTAGTTTGCTATGGAACCCAAAGGACCTGCTCCTCTATCTGGAGCAAAAGAAGCCCAGAGAAGAGCAAAGCCCACACAGCCCTCTGCTACAGCAGGCCATAATGTCTTAGGACGCCTCTTAGCTCTGGTTCTTCCCAGTTTAACAGAGCGAGCATCTCCCTGAGTCACCCAAACTGTGCCCCAAAGACACCCCACACATTGGCACTGCCCAGCACCCCCCTGCCCACCACACCAGCAGAATCCAACATTGATGCTGTCTCTTACAGATGGGTGTTCAGAGCTCTCTGTTCTCTCTGCAGCTCACGCTCCTGCTGATCCTGGAGGACAAGCTGCACCGACAGCTGAGCTATGACTTGCTGCCCAGTAGGTTGCATTGCTTCTTATGGGGGAAGTACTGCCCCATAGCCCTGCTCAGGTTCACAGTTAGGGGTAGTATTGCCCTATAGCTCAGGTTCATAATTAGGGGTAGTATTGCCCTGTAGCTCAGGTTCACAGTTAGGGGTAGTACTGCCCTATAGCTCAGGTTCAACAGTTAGGGGTAGTACTGCCCTATAGCTCAGGTTCACAGTTAGGGGTAGTACTGCCCTATAGCTCAGGTTCACAGTTAGGGGTAGTACTGCCCCATTAGCTCAGGTTCACAGTTAGGGGTAGTTACTTGCCTATAAGCTCAGGTTCACAGTTAGGGGTAGTACTGCCCCATAGCTCAGGTTCACAGTTAGGGGTAGTACTGCCCTATAGCTCAGGTTCACAGTTAGGGGTAGGCACAGATTGAGAGCGTGTTGGATTTCATATCCGCATGGCACCATTCTTGTCCCCTTGGGGCTGCAGCTCGGTCCTGCTTGGGGCTACTATCAGCTCTCACTCACTGCACGTTCTGCTCTGTTGGCCCCAGAGTTACTCAGCACTGACTGCGAGCAGCAGCAGCACAGTGCGTGCCCCCAGCATGCAGTGAGGAGCAGTGCAGCTGTGCTGTGCGCTGCAGAGGTGTGCTCTGTTGGGAGATGGGGGCACCAACGTTCTCACTGTTCCTTCCCTCTGCAGCTGATAACTCCAAGGACCTCGCCACAGAGCTGGTGCACTACGGCTTCATCCACGAGGTGAGGCTGCTCATACGCCATGCCTTTGTCCGTGTGCATGCGCCGTGCCACAGCAGCAGTGTGCACTGTGTTTGTGCACTGTACCACAGCAGCATGATGCCTCGTGCCCTATTTCCTACCTGCAGCCAGGAGCATGGCCCGTGCTGCAGCTCTGTGCTGCACTCCTGCCCTTGCACGGTGCCTTTCAATTTTTCTGCACTCCCACTGTTTGGAAGGGACGGCCGCGTAGCAGCAGCAGGGTCACCACACAATGCATCAACCCCAATGACTTTCTGAACGTGAAAAGCTGAGCAGTGCCAAAGAGAACCCAACAGCCTGCGCTGCTCTCAGCTCACTTTGCGCTGAAGTCCCCTGCAGCAGCGCGGCGCTTCCAGGCTCTCCCTTGGTGTCTGCACACCGACCCAAGGAGGACCGCGGAGCTGTGCAGTCATTTGGGGTAAAGGAGGGTGGAGGAAAAGAAAAGCGCATTTCTTTTTGATTTCATACCAATTGGGGATTCTGGGGCTGTAGGCAGAGTTTGGAAGCTCTTCTTCTGGCTGCTGACAATGGAGCAGGAAGGGGTTTGCTTCACTCGCTGAGAAATAGATGTGAGGATGCCCGGGGGAAACAAAAGTGCATTTTGACTTCCTTCTTTCCTTCATTTGAGTGCAGCAAAAGCACAGCTTGGAAGTGAAACAGCAGCGCTTTCATTCTCCTGCGTGACGGAAAAAGCACAGCAGACTCATCAGCCGGCTTTGCTTTTGTTTCTCTATTTAGGATGACTGCGAGAAGCTGGCGAACTTCCTGGAAAACGCCTTCCACAAGCACCGCTCTCCTCCCCTGTGAGTCAGGGCTGGGGCAGCGGGGTCCCTGCACGTTGGGATGGGCACAAACCCAGCCAGGAGCAGCCGTGGGCTCTGGATCCAGCTCCTGCAGTGGGGCTGCTCCAGGATGAATCATTACAGCCCGTGAGAGGCGTAAGACGACAGCAAGTGGGAGAGCAACCGGCTGTAACACAAGGAATGGACTCTGCACCAGCACGAGCCCCAGCCCCAACTCCTGAAGCAGCAACCCAATGGGAGATGTGGGGCGCAGGGGATGCAGATGGTGCTTGTGAAGACATGGAGCTGCTGCAAGAGTCCCACAGACTGATGTGTTTGCATCTGGGAGCAACAAGCTTTTCTCACCGCGGGTCCTAAAGCTCTTCTTTATTTCCCCCTCTTTGCTGGTGATGGGTGCAGGAAGGGAGGAAAGCTGCAGCACGGGTTGCAACCCACCACGCTCCATCCTCTTACCTCCATCCCTGCTGTACAATTAAGGTTTCCCAAGCACAGATGATGCCTTTCAGTTCGAAGCTGACATCTCGGTGGGCTTTGTGAGCCGGACTTAGCGTGGGAGGAGAAGGAACTGAATCAATCCCAACCCAGCAGCTGGATCCCAACACGGGGAACAGCAGAAACGCCACTGGTGCTCAACTTTTTCACTTCCATTTGTCTCACAGCCTTCAAAAATCTGATGGTACCTTAAGGGGAAAGACCCCTGTGTCTCTGTGTCTTCTGGGCTGTTTGGAACTTCCATTGCTCGTGTGGAGAAAGGGGCGGTCGGAGCTGCTGCACACGTTGGGTTCTGTTGGTAAAAATGGCCGACAGAATTGGTGCAGCAAACACTGTGTTGCGCTCCGTGCTGCTGGAGCTGTGCTGTGAGCAGCCCCGCTGCCGTGCTGTGCTGTGCCAAGTCTTCCATCGCCTCCATCGCGCTTTGCAGTGTTGCCCCAGCTGTGCAACACTGGGCTGTGCCTGTTGCGCTACGACGCCGTGCTGAGCTGTCAGTTGTGCTGCACTCCCCAGCTGTGCCAGCTGGACAGGAACTGAGAAATCAATAAAGCCATTGCAAGCAGCTCATCTCCGTGAGGAGCTGGTGCGCTGGGCGAGCACTCAGCGATCTCGTAGTCACTCTTACGGTTAGGAAGAGTGAAAGAGTTTCCTCGAGTTCAACGCTGATCCAACATTGTTGGGTGAATCAGATAGAGAAGGCATTCCCAGGAAGCACAGCGCTCAGCTGTGTGATGCAGAAGTTGCTTGCTCCATAACAAGCTTGCATTTGCCTTTGCAAACTAAGAAATGCCTTCATGCAGCAGCTGCTGCTGCTTCCCTGATCATCCGGGCCGCTCTTCTGTAGCACATTGCACCCGACTCAGTTCTTTGCATGTCACCACAGCTCAGCTTGAGGGATGGATGGATCCTCCTCCTCCTGGTTGCCCTCAGCAGTTATCAGTTATCAGTCAGCAGTTATCAGTTATCAGTTTATCAGTCAGCAGTTATCAGTTATCAGTCAGCAGTTGATCTGTTCATCAGCAGTTATCAGTTATCAGTCAGCAGTTATCAGTTATCAGTCAGCAGTTATCTGTTATCAGTCAGCAGTTATCAGTTATCAGTTATCAGAAGTTATCAGTTATCAGTTATCATCAGTTATCAGTTATCAGTTATCAGTTATCAGTTATCAGTTATCAGTTATCAGTTATCAGTTTCACTGGCAGCAGCCCCATATTTCCCATTATTTTCCCATTTTTAATTGGGGCCCATTGCGCGGCCTCTTGTCCCAGCGCTGGGCACCGCAGGGAAGAGTCTGGCTGCGTCGTTTTGGGTTGGAACTGGATGATTTTTAAGGCTCCTTCCAATACAAACCAGAACAGAGGAGGGTTCTGCCCTCAGCCAGCAAATGATGCTTCCCTGGGGCAGCCCAGCTGGCTGTGGGAGAGACCATAGAGACAAATAGTGACCCCATAGAGACACATAGTGACCCATAGAGA